>NC_090750.1:61520093-61522593 GCF_036898095.1 Palaemon carinicauda | reverse complement strand
GCTTATTTGAATATGAAAAAAAAAAACGTCTAAATGTGCAAAATTTATCCTATATATATATATATATATATATATATATATATATATATATATATATATATATATATATATAAAATATTGTTTATTGTTCTGTCTGTTTTTTAACTATTTAGTAATTTCATTCCGTACTACTTTCTTCTCGTTTGTTTGCTGGTTTTTGTCGTTAATTAATCTTGCTTAAACTGTTATTAATGTTTTTGTATTTCATCTACAAAAAATTTCAAGTTTTGTTGCGTTTTTCTCTATTTACTATTTCGCACATTATTATTAGAGTTAGATAGTCTTGGCAGACTACGTATTTGAATACGCTCATACTGAAGGTCCCAAAGACTTGTTCTTAAAGAATATATCATATCTAATATATCACAACCCTTTGGAATAGCTTATTCATGAAAATCGTAAATTCAAAACTACAAATTTACGTAAACGATGCAAACTGTATTACTTAAAGACTTGTTCTTAAAGAATAAACATATCTAGTATAACACAACCTGTTCTTAAAGAATATATCATACCTAATATGTCACAACCTGCTCTTAAAGAACATACCATATCTAATATACAGTATCACAACATGATCTTAAATAATAGTTGATATAAGGTAACATTTTCTTAAGGAGTATATCATAGCTAATATAGCATAACATGTTCTTAAAGAATATATAACACCTAATATATCACAACTCTTCTTAATAGCCTGTTCATGAAAAATGGTAAATTCAAAACTACGCATTAACGTAAAACGAAAAAAAAAACAAAAATGGAAAATCGCTTCCGTACAATTTGCGTCAGCGCAAACTGCATTACGTGACGGCCTGAGAGGCAGAGCTGCATCCTGTCTTGACTATAAGTGATATACCGGAGATTAAAAGTGTTTTCCACGCGGTCCCCCGGACTCTCGGGCTTGCGCACCAACAAGTCCTTGGAGGAGCTCAAATCGATTTTCCAGGAGACCCAAATGCATTTAGATATTTGCGGGTTCTCGGTAAGAAATAGCGGGTTTTGGGGGGTGTTGGGGGGATGGGCAAGAAGGACCCAAATACATTTAGATATTTGCGGGTTTCCGGGTAAGAAATGGCGGGTTTTGGGGGTGTTGGGGGGATGGGTAAGAGGGACCCAAATGCATTTAGATATTTGCGGGTTCCTGGGTAAAAAATAGCGGGTTTTGGGGGGTGTTGGGGGGATGGGTAAGAAGGACCCAAATACATTTAGATATTTGCGGGTTCCTGGGTAAGAAATGGCGGGTTTTGGGGGGTGTTGGGGGGATGGGTAAGAAGGACCCAAATACATTTAGATATTTGCGGGTTCTCGGTAAGAAATAGCGGGTTTTTGGGGGGTGTTGGGGGGATGGGTAAGAAGGACCCAATTGCATTTAGATATTGGCGGGTTCCCGGGCAAGAATTGGCGGGTTTTGGGGGGTGTTGGGGGGATGGGTAAGAAGGACCCAAATGCATTTAGATATTTGCGGGTTCCCGGGTAAGAAATAACGTTTTTTGGGGGATTTGGGGGATGGGTAAGAAGGACCCAAACACATTTAGATATTTGCGGGTTCTCGGTAAGAAATAGCGGGTTTTTGGGGGGTGTTGGGGGGGGATGGGTAAGAAGGACCCAAATGCATTTAGGTATTTGCGGGTTCCTGGGTAAGAAATAGCGGGTTTTTGGGGGTGTGGGGGGGGGGGATGGGCAAGAAGGACCCAAATACATTTAGATATTTGCGGGTTCCCGGGTAAGAAATAGCGGGTTTTGGGGGTTGTTGGGGGGATGGGTAAGAAGGACCCAAATGCATTTAGATATTTGCGGGTTCCCGGGTAAGAAATAGCGGGTTTTGGGGGGATTGGCAAGAAGGACCCAAATACATTTAGATATTTGCGGGTTCCTGGGTAAGAAATGGCGGGTTTTTGGGGGTGTTGGGGGGGATGGGCAAGAAGGACCCAAATGCATTTAGATATTTGCGGGTTCCTGAGTAAGAAATGGCGGGTTTTTGGGGGTGTTGGGGGGATGGGCAAGAAGGACCCAAATACATTTAGATATTTGCGGGTTCCCAGGTAAGAAATAGCGTTTTTTTTTTTTTTTTTGGGGGGGGGGGTGAAAAGAGGGTAATCCTTCGTACTTTGCATTACCATAGCATAAGGGTAGTGAACACTTACATGTCAACTCCAAGGAAAATAACATTTCTCGCCTAATTCAGTTTTCCAGGAGACCCAAATGCATTTAGATATTTGCGGGTTCCCGGTAAGAAATATCGGGGTTTTGGGGGGTTTGGGGGTACAGGAGGGTAATCCTTCATACTTCGCATTACCATAGCATAAGGGGAGTGAACATTTACATATCAACTCGAGGGAAAATAGTATTTCTCGCCTAATTCAGATTTCGAAGAACAAACAACCCTGATGCTTTCTGGTGAGAGGCCCTTGAGATGCGTCGAGTGAATACTCCTAAAATGCTTTAGGGCGTTCAGATT
>NC_090750.1:61505093-61515093 GCF_036898095.1 Palaemon carinicauda | reverse complement strand
AATTTTTTATTTTGCGTTCGTATCATGAAGACAAATATTGACATTAACCAAACAGAATATTAAGGCATATTCATAATCAATTAAGGGGAAGAAAAATCTCACTGCATCGTTAATTACAAAATTTTTATTTAGCTTTCTTACCGTGAAGACAAATATTGACTTTGACCGAACAGAATAAGCAGGCATATTCATATTCAATTGAATAATAATAATAAAAAAATTAAATATATATATATATATATATATATATACATATATATATATATATATATATATATATATATATATATACATATATATATATATATATATATATATATATATATATATATATATATATATATATATATATCTTTCAGTTCCAAGTTAATAAATTTTTTTTTTGTACTTACTGTGAAGACAAATAGTGACTTTAACCGAACATAACATTCGGGCATATTCATAATCAATTGAATAATATATATATATATATATATATATATATATATATATATATATATATATATATATATATATATATATATGTATGTATGTATGTATATATATCTTTCTGTTCCAAGTTAATTAAAAAAAAATATTTTATGTACTTACTGTGAAGACAAATAGTGACTTTAACCGAACATAACATTCAGCCATAATCATAATCAAATGATTTAAGAAAAATACAGACAAAAAAGGGCGAAAACATAAGCTCCTTCCAACTTCGTTGGTGGAGGTAATAATAATAAGGCTCTTTTCATTTAAAATATCTTTCTGTTCCACGTTAATTACACAATTTTTATTTTGCGTTCCCATCGTGAAAAGACAAATATTGACTTTAACTGAACAGAATATTCAGGCATATATACATATATATATATATATATATATATATATATATATATATATATATATATATATATATATCTTTCAGTTCCAAGTTAATAAATTTTTTTTTTGTACTTACTGTGAAGACAAATAGTGACTTTAACCGAACATAACATTCGGGCATATTCATAATCAATTGAATAATATATATATATATATATATATATATATATATATATATATATATATATATATGTATGTATGTATGTATATATATCTTTCTGTTCCAAGTTAATTAAAAAAAAATATTTTATGTACTTACTGTGAAGACAAATAGTGACTTTAACCGAACATAACATTCAGCCATAATCATAATCAAATGATTTAAGAAAAATACAGACAAAAAAGGGCGAAAACATAAGCTCCTTCCAACTTCGTTGGTGGAGGTAATAATAATAAGGCTCTTTTCATTTAAAATATCTTTCTGTTCCACGTTAATTACACAATTTTTATTTTGCGTTCCCATCGTGAAAAGACAAATATTGACTTTAACTGAACAGAATATTCAGGCATTTTCATCAATTAAATTTAAAAAAAAAAACTATATCTTTCTGTTCCACGTTAATTATAAATTTTTTATTTTGCATTCCTACAGTGAAGACAAATATTGACTTAACTGAACAGAATATTCAGGTATTTTAATCGATTGACTTAATAAGAAACAAGCTATCTTTCTGTTCCACGTTAATTACACAATTTTTATTTGTATTTCTTACCATGAAAAGACAAATATTGACTTAAACTGAACAGAGAATATTCAGGCATTTTCATCAATTGAATAATAAAAAAAAAAAAACTCTTTCTGTTCCACATTAATTATACAATCTTTATTTTGCGTTCTTACAGTGAAGACAAATATTGACAACTGTACAGAATATTCATGTATTTTAATCGATTGAATTAATAAAAGATAAGCTATCTTTCTGTTCCACGTTAATTACACAATTTTTATTTTGCGTTCCCACAGTGACAAGACAAATATTGACTTTAACCGAACAAAATATTCAGGCAAATATTGAATACTGATAAAAGAAATGTTTCCATAGCAAACAGTTTAGAAACACGCCAGTTCAACTTTCCCATGAGTTCTAGAACTCCCGGCTGCACAGCATAAAAATTAGCTCTTGGAGACGCGCTCCGAATTTTAAAGCAAGGCACAGAGGCGAAAATATAATATTGACAAGCTATTTTTACCCATTTTCCCCGAGTATAGAATCTGATAAGACTTTTTTTTTCTTTTTTAATTATGATGCACTGGGAAAGTTCTTGAATCGTTTCAAAATAAAATTTATAATTTTTTTTTTTTTTTTTTTTTTTTTTTTTTTTTTTTTTTTTTTTTTTTTTTTTTTTTTTGAGAAGTTTACTGCGATTAAATTCTTTAGACCTCGGATGCGCATCTGAATTTGAATTGAGATGGAGGCTGTGAAAATGTAATATTGAACAATCTTTTCTCTTAATTATAGAATCTAAGAATATTTTATTTGCTTCTATTTCTTTTTCTTCCCTTTCTCTTTCACCTTCTTATTGTTATTGTTATTTTATCGGTTTGTTTTATTATTATTATTATTATTATTATTATTATTATTATTATTATTATTATTATTATTATTATTATTATTATTTCTATATCGTCTCTATCTTCAGCTTTTAAATCAGTACGTCTCCATTCATCATCCACTTCACGCTTCATAGTCCTCAGCCATGTAGGCCTGCGTCTTCCAACTCTTCTAGCGCCTTCTGGAGCCTAGGTAAAAGTTTTGTGAACTAGTCTCTCTCGGGGAGTGCGAAGGGCATTCCCAAACCATCTTCATCTACCCCTCACCATGATCTCATCCACATATGGCACTTGAATAATCTCTCTTAATGATCAATTTCTAATCCTGCCCTGCCATTTAACCCACAATTTCCTTCTGAGGGCTTTGATCTCAGATCTACAAAGTCTGTTGTTTATTTTTCATTGTCATACCATGACATGTCCATACATTAACACCGCTCCCACTAAACTGATATATAGTCTGATTTTTATATGTAATTTAAGGCGATTTGACTTCCAAACTCTACTTACGTAGCCTTTATAAAGACCTTGTATTAGATATCATAGTTCCTAAATATTTAAATAATTTTACGTCATTAATCCTTTCTTCTTCCATTGATATTTCATCTTCCGTTGCATATTCCGTTCTCATCATGTCTGTCTTACTTCTATTAATTTTCAGCCCAACTTTATGTGATATATTATGAATTCTGAAAAAGCAAACATTACAAATCATTTGGTGTTCTGCTAATAGCGTCAGCGTCATCAACATACTCTACTCGTACGTGAGTTAATTTCCTATTAACAATCCAGGCCAATCCTTCTTCACCATCCCCAACTGCTCTTTGCCTTACAAAATCCACGAGGAAGATAAACAACATAGGTAACAACACATTCCCTTGGATTACTCCACTGTTTACTGGAAATTCATTTAATGGGTCTCCACTAATATTAACCTTCCACTTGCTATGCTCATGAACAGGACTCTCCACAAAATTGGCCGGTTCACACTATCAAAGGCTTTTTCATAGTCCACAAATGCCGGCAAAAGTGAATTTCTATATTCTACCTATTGCTGTACAATATGTCTTAAAATGAAAATTTGGACCGTACAACTTTCTACCTTTTCTAAATTCTGCTTGTTCATCTCTCAGCTTTTCATAAAATTTCTCTCTAGTCTCTTTAGAATAAGCATACTGTATATTTTCATGACAGCTGACGTAAGTATGATACCTCAATTATGCAATCAGTCAGGTCTATTTTTCTGCCATTTTCACCAACGCCCCTAATGCCCATTCATCGGGTTTTGTGTCTTCATGCCCAATTCTTCAAAATAATGTTGTAATTAGTTTGTGAGTCAATTCATTTTAAGCCAATATCATTTCCATCGCATCTAGGGCTTTCCATTTATCGAGTTTCATAATGACAACTTCTACTTCAAACGCTGAATTCATTCATGGGCGCATCAAGGTCTTCCTCAACTTCAGGTATATCAATAAAATTATTTCCTTCATATCTGCTATTCATGACCTCTCAAAAATGTTTCATCCAACGATACCTTTCTTCATCTTCTGTTGTTATAACAGATCCATCAATTTTTGATGAGTATATGCTTCTTCTTTGCTACCGTATAAATGTCATTAATAATTCTATGAGCAATTCTCACACCATAGCCACTCCCTTAAATCATAGCATTGTTAGCCTCATCTGCTTTCCTGTCTAAATATTCTCTCCAGTCATTGTCGGCTTTTCTTTTGACCTCACTATCAATACTGGAATACTTGGCATGGTCTACCTTGTAATTTTCATTACTTCATCGGAAACTTTCAGTAATCAATTTCTATCTTTTCCTCCTTTGTATAGTATCCCAAGTATCATTTGATATCCTTGGCTTTCTCCTTGCAACTGCATGTCCCAAAACTTCACCACTAAAAGACTGATATATGTTCTTAATATCACACCATTCTTCACTTATTGTCTGCTTTTCTTCGCTCAAAGTCTCTAAGACTACAAACAGATTCCTACATTCAATTGCAAATGTTTTTCTGTGGTCATCTTCTAGAAGCTTAGTTTATCAAACCTAGGTATTCTATGTACATTTCTCTTGGATGCTTTCAGTTTTAATTTCAGTGTGGCAATGAAGAACTGGTGATTACTACCAATAATTGCACATGTACTACTACTACTACTACTACTTCTACTACTACTCACTACTACTACTACTACTACTATTATTATTATTATTATTATTATTATTATTATTATTATTATTATTATTATTATTATTCTAGTGGTTGTTACAATTTATGTCGATGCTATTGTCATCATTCTGAATAAAATTTGATTATTATTATTATTATTATTATTATTAGATGTTTTCAGGGTACCCTTGAACCTCATAATTCTTCCAGATGATAAAAACTCCCATTCCTTACCATTTCCTAAAAATTCTCAAGATGAAATATACAAAGCCATCCATTTTCTGAGAATTTGACATCTATTAATTTTTTTTTTAGGCTTCGGGAACCGGTACTTCGGTCAACACAAGTCTCCTCAGTCAATAAGGCGTGTGGAATGGGAAATTGGAGAAAACTAGGGAAAAATGTTGGGGGAAATGGTAAGGTGGGGAAAGTTTTTCTCCCCAAACACACAAAGTAGATTAACGTAGAAGGAATTCGGATGTTTTTCTTGTGATTGATCGATTGGATTGAAGACGTCTCTGGCGTCGTTCAAGGGAGTTTCCCATGTCTTGATACCTTATTCGCCAACGAAGTTGGAAGGAGGTTATGTTTTCGCCCCTGTTTGTGTATTTGTTTGGGTGTGTTTGTGTGTGTGTTTGTGTGTGTGTGTATGAACAGCTTCTTTACCACAATTTTGATCGTAGAGTAATGAAACTTGCAGGGATTAACTGTTACGTAAAAAGCTGTAAATGAATAAATTTTGGAAGGTCAAGGTCAAAGGTCAAGCAAAATGTCCATTTAACGTAATCAGCCGTAATTTTGGACATCGTTGCCACAGAGGCTCCAAACTGGGGTTCTATTTGAGTGTATGATAATCCACGCCAAATAATACATGTTAAGGTCAAAGGTCAAGGTCAAGGTTGAGCAAAAGGTCGAGAAATAAGCTGCTGCGGCGGAGGTGTGTGCTCTACTGAGTGCCCATTTAGGTTTAGATTGCTTTAAGCAGGTGGTTCAATATCTTATTTTATTTTTCATTTAGATCACACGCTTTATTTAAGTATTGAAGCAGAATCAAAGGGGGAAGATAGATACTATTAAAGATTTTAAAGGGTGCTCATGAATGGCAGGGGGAAGGGACAGTGACATTGCCCTAACAAGCAGGCCAATTCCCTTGAGACTAACCATATATTATGATCAGTGACTAACCACCCTCTCCATCCAAGCTGGGACCAGGGAGGGCCAGGTAATGGCTGCTGATGACTCAATAGGTAGACCTATACGCTCCCCCAAAACCCCCGATCCTTAGTTCAAAAGGAGGGTGAGGTTGCAGACGCCACAAGAAACTAACGAGTCTGGACGGGACTCGAACCCTAGTGTACCAACCGTGTGTCACACGATCGTACATAGTTCATTTTGTGCTTGTATCTTCGCTCTCCCCACGCACTAAAAAGAACCTGAAAAATCATGTCTGCTTTTTTCCTCTGTAACAGTATCGATTTTTGAACATGAAAATTCTTGTTGCTTTGAGATTTTGTATATAAAGGAGAGTGTTCTACAATAAACTCACTCAGTTGCTTTCATCCTGCCTTTGAGTCACAACCTTCTCTCGGCCCGTCACACTAGTCTGGCGATCACCCGATTCACCAGGCAGGGACGTTACCAATAGGACATTGCATTATCAAAACGTATAAAGCTATTTTAAGGAGAAAATAATGCCTGGTTAATGTACTGAAGTACATGAATTATTAAAGGGGAATTTCAGAGATTACTGACAAATGTACATGTTTACTGTACATGATTTAAGAAAATTAAACAGGAATTATATTTCTTTTCAGAATTAGATCACAATGGAATGAGATTTATATACTGATTCTTAATAGAATTAGTATTGCTATATGGGACAACGGAGGTAATTCTTATTTATAGAAATATACGTTCTAATACTATATTTTGTTTATAAGAATTATTAATATAAGTGAATGGCTTGAATTTGACGTCTTCATGTCCCTAAAAATTCGCCCAGAGAGAGAGAGAGAGAGAGAGAGAGAGAGAGAGAGAGAGAGAGAGAGAGAGAGAGAGAGAGAGAGAGATAAGAATCTTAATATTATTGAAGATTTTTAATTTGACGTTTCCATGTCCCTAAAAATTCGCTCAGAGAGAGAGAGAGAGAGAGAGAGAGAGAGAGAGAGAGAGAGAGAGAGAGAGAGAGAGAGAGAGAGAGAGAGAGAGAGAAAATAATATTAATATTATTGAAGATTTCTAATTTGACGTTTCCATGTCCCTAAAAATTCGCTCAGAGAGAGAGAGAGAGAGAGAGAGAGAGAGAGAGAGAGAGAGAGAGAGAGAGAGAGAGAGAGAGAGAGAGAGAGAGAGAGAGATAAAATCTTAATATTAATGAAGATCTGTGTGCGAGAGGAGAGAGAGAGAGAGAGAGAGAGAGAGAGAGAGAGAGAGAGAGAGAGAGAGAGAGAGATACAAATCTTAATATTAATGAAGATCTGTGTGTGTGAGAGAGAGAGAGAGAGAGAGAGAGAGAGAGAGAGAGAGAGAGAGAGAGAGAGAGAGAGAGAGATAAAAATCTTAATATTAATGAAGATCTGTGTGTGTGAGAGAGAGAGAGAGAGAGAGAGAGAGAGAGAGAGAGAGAGAGAGAGAGAGAGAGAGAGAGAGAGAGAGAGAGCGCTTCTATTTTCATCTCTGCGTAACGGAAGACATCATAGATCCCAGAATCGAAACGTAGCAACGAGTCAATGAAAAAAAAAGAGAATTAAATCAATACCAGGAAGTGTTATTGGAGCTCCATCGGAATTTTCCAACCCGAAGCAATCGCCCAAAAGGGCAGTGTTGCCAATTCTCTTTGCCTTTCTAAGTGGCGCTTGAAAACTTCATTGTGGATTGCCCAGGTCCCCCTTGAGCTGGGTCGAGGTTCAGCTGACATTACAAGGGACAACCAGAGCTTTCTTTTTCCTTTCTCCTTTCTTTTTTCTTTTTCCTTTCTTTTTCCTTTTAGCTTTCTTTTTCCTTTTCGGTTTCTTTTTCCTTTCTACTTTCTTTTTCCTTTTAGCTTTCTTTTTCCTTTTTGTTTTCTTTTTCCTCTCTACTTTCTTTTTCCTTTTAGCTTTATTTTTCCTTTCTGCTATCTTTTTCCTTTCTGTTTTTTTCCTTTCCTGCGTTCTTATTCCTTTTTGCTTTCTTTTTCCTTTCTGTTTTTTCCTTGTCTGCTTTCTTTTTCCTTTTTGCTTTCTTTTTCCTTTCTGGTTTCTTTTTCCTTTATAGCTACTTTTTCTCTTCTGATTTCTATTTCCTTTCAGCTTTCTTTTTTATTTTAGGTTTCTTTTTATTTCCTGCTTTCTTTGTCTTTTCTGCTTTCTTTTTCCTTTCTGCTCTCTTATCCCTTTCTGCTTTCTGGGTTAGTGACTTTCTATTCTGATTAGATGTTGACTTGTTTTATATTATTCTAATCCCAGCGATATCATTGTTAGCAATATTGTTATTCGCAAGCTACAACCATAGTTTGAAAAGCTGGATGCTATAATCCCAAGGGCTCCAGCAGGGAAAAATAGCCCAGTGAGGAAAGAAAATAAGGGAATAAACTATATGAGAAATAATAAACACGTAAAATAGAATATTCCAAGAACAGTAACAACCTTCAAATAAATCTTTCACTTATAAAATATAATACAATAAAGAGGAAGAGAAATAAGATAGAGTAGTGTGCCCGAGTGTACGCCCAAGCAAGAGAACTCTACCTCAAGACCATGGTACAGTGGCTATGACTTTACCCAAGACTAGAGAACAATGGTTTGATTTTGGAGTGTCTTTTAAAAATTATTACTTTCAGTAAACGTTTTTTTTTTTTATTAATAAATAATCTTTTATGCATTATATCCAGAATGGTCCAGTTACACATATTCTATATAACTATTACCTAATTCGAATTATTAATTTTTCTATGATTTTACAAGATACCGAGTAAAAATACAAGGCATAAAATGAAAGGAAATGTACAAAAGTACCAGGATTCTTCATTTACTGAATTATTCATTTTTAATTATTTTACAAAATATGTGGTAAAAATACAGGGCATGAAATGAAGGAAATGTACAATCCCACCAGGATTCTACATTTATTGATTTATTCATTTTCAGTTATGTTACAAAACAAGTAGTAAAAATACAGGGCATGAAATGAAGGAAATGTACAATCCCACCAGGATTCTACATTTATTGATTTATTCATTTTCAGTTATGTTACAAAACAAGTAGTAAAAATACAGGGCATTAAATGAAAGGAAATGTACACTCCCACCAGGATTCTACATTTACTGCATTATTCATTTTCAATTATTTTACAGAACAAGTGGTAAAAATACAGGGCATTGAATGAAAGGAAATGTACAATCCCACCAGGGTTCTACATTTACTGCCTTATTCATTTTCAATGATTTTACAAAACAAGTAGTAAAAATAAAGTACTTGAAATGAAGAAAATGTACAATCCCACCAGGATTCTACATTTATTGATTTATTCATTTTCAGTTATTTTACAAAACAAGTAGTAAAAATACAGGGCATTGAATGAAAGGAAATGTACAATCCCACCAGGGTTCTACATTTACTGCCTTATTCATTTTCAATGATTTTACAAAACAAGTAGTAAAAATAAAGTACTTGAAATGAAGAAAATGTACACTCCCACCAGGATTCTACATTTACTGATTTATTCATTTTCAGTTATTCTACAAAATAAGGAGTAAAAATACAGGGCATGAAATGAAAGGAAATATACACTCCCACCAGGATTCTACAATTACTGCATTATTCATTTTCAATGATTTTACAAAACAACTAGTAAAAATTCAGTGCCTGAAATGAAGGAGGTTTCCAATAGCGTCAGCAATCTATTTTGAGTTTCTGACATGCATCATGCAGTGGCTTTCCTGGAATAAAAATGGTCGCACGTATTTAGAACAGCATGGAATGTTTATTTTTCGGACCCTTACTCTTTGAGATTCGCTCTCGGCCAAGCTTTGAATCTTTTAATGCGTCTATCATTTCAGCCAGCATTTACCCGCGATCTTATTCTCGAGTTATCCGCGATCTAATTTTTTGAGTTATCCGTGATCTCATTCTCAAGTTATCTGCGATCTCATTTTCGAGTTATCTGCGATTTCCTTTTCGAGTTATCTGCGATCTCATTCTCGAGCTATCCGCTATCTTATTTTCAAGTTATCTGCCATCTACTTTTCGAGTTATCCGTGATCTCCTTTTCAAGTTATCCGCGATCTCATTCTCGAGTTATCCCCGATCTCGTTTTCAAGTTATCCGCGGTCTTATTTCCAAGTTATCCGCTATCTCATTTTCGAGTTATCCGCAATCTCAATTTCGAGTTATCTGCCATATGATTTTCAAGTTATCCA
>NC_090750.1:61495093-61500093 GCF_036898095.1 Palaemon carinicauda | reverse complement strand
TGATATTTGCAA
This sequence comes from Palaemon carinicauda, assembly GCF_036898095.1. Lineage (NCBI taxonomy): Eukaryota > Metazoa > Arthropoda > Malacostraca > Decapoda > Palaemonidae > Palaemon > Palaemon carinicauda. The sequence goes on along the minus strand of NC_090750.1, from coordinate 61,500,081 downwards.
AGTTCTCATTGAATCGATGCATTATTTGGTATTTATACCTTACGTGCAGTTTTATCCTTGGCCTTTTTTTCGAGTTGTGGCTATTGGCTTCTTCTTCTTCTTCTTCTTCTTCTTCTTCTTCTTTTTGTGTTTGGAGTAGGATTGGTTGTTGATATTTGCAAAGTTCTCATTGAAGCGATGCATTATCTGGTATTTATACACTCTAAAAAATTAAGGGTATAAAAGGGGTAGAAAAGGGGTATTTCTAGTGGTTAAAATAGCATACCCTATCGGGGTATATAAGAACTATAATATACCCTTTACAATATACCCATATCAAGGGTATAACATATACTTGAGATACCCTTACTTAGGGGTGTATCGTAGGTAAAGAATACCCTTTTACAGGGTATTCTATACGACATAAATACCCTTGTATATTAATTATAATTTTATAATTAACATCTATTCCACCATTATATAGGTGTAGTTATAGCTTATAAGTATATAAAGTAATAAGGTCAATGATTTTAAAAGTTTGGTTTATCAATTTATTATTTCCATTACACTTGAAAATCAAAAGTATATATATAATATATAAAGAGTGATGGCAGAAGCTGCAAAGCAAACCGTACGCAGAAATCTGTGAAAAGAAAATATTCGTTAGTGTGTGTGTGCCTATATATATATATATATATATATATAGAAAAGAGGAAAAAATATCATGCATAAATACCTAACTGTATGCTACCTCAGGTCAAACTGATTAAGAAATCATTGGCGTCAGTGTTTGCTTACAGACTACGCGTAATCGTAAAGTTATTAACGTTTAGCTGAATACGTTGTTTATGGTTTTTTCCTCCCAGACAGCTTGACGCTCACGCTCTCTCTCTCTCTCTCTCTCTCTCTCTCTCTCTCTCTCTCTCTCTCATAATTAAGTACTAATGATAATTTCTTACTTATTTTCCTCGGTGTTAGTAATAATGATTTTTTAGACTATCACAGCCTGAATGCAAAACTAATGATGATGTCTGACAATTTTTATTCGTAACGTTGAAGTAGGAAATAATGTTAAGTATGGTAGTTTTGACTTTTAAAATACTGCAGAAATAATGGGGATGAGTAACCTAAAATTTATTCAAGGCAGCATTTCAGATAATAAGAAACATACATACCACATTTTATCATACGTAAAATTATGGTAAAAAGTGTTATAGGTCACATAAATACCAGAGTCAATGCAAAAACCATAATAATAAAAACAATATAATAATAATATAAGGAGTATAATAATAATAATAATAGTAATAATAGTAAAAAGAGTAAAGGAATAATAATAATCATAGCAATATTATTATTATCATTTTATATTGATATCAAAATAATAATAATAATAATAATAATAATAATAATAATAATAATAATAATAATAATAATAATAATAATAATAATAATAATAATAATAACAGTAAAATTAAATGAGATTATGGAAAGCAGTCAGCGAGAGACAGAGGGGAGAAAGAATTCGCCTGGCGAGAGATAGGGAGGACTTGTCTCAGTTGTCGTGCCTAGTGACGTCACATTAATAACGGCTATCCGAGAGAAAGCTGTACATGAGTTGACAAAGAGCAATTTCATATATATATATATATATATATATATATATATAAGATTAATTGAATTATTATAACTAAAGAAGTTACTAAAGTCTACTAAGTAGTATGTCAAAAGGCTTCGTCTCTGTTTTAACCATCTTTCAGTGCAAACCACCACGTAGGTATATGCTATTTAGAATCATTGTCAAAACGAAATAAAATAATGTAAGTGTCATTCTCGAATAGTTGTGGTTCTTTCACCATAGTTATGACATGCAACAGAGACGTACATAGCCGCGTATTTGTATGGTAAACCGCCGCCTTTTTATAAGCATCTACCGGCGTTTTTCTTTCAAGTCAGAGTTGGCGGTGTATATATATGTTGGGGACCACTGTCTATGCTTGCATAGATGGACAGTTAGTGTTCTTACCTTGGTTAGCAGTTAACAGGTGAAATGCAGTGTAGATATTATAATCTCGATGACGCTAATTGGAGCAATTCATCTTCACGGAAAAGGAGCAGACGAGAGTCCAGACGCCACTGAAATTTCCCGCCAAATTCCCGGGGTCTCGAAGAATCTCGAGACGGCAACAATACAAATTGCCAAGTACCGCATTTTGTAGGAACTTGCTTCAAAACTATCCATAACTCAAAACCAATATGTTGTTCGTAACTTTTTTGGTGCATTACACTATCAGTGTAACAATATGGTGATTTAATACAGAGTAAAAGTTCATTTCATGACATGATCACACAAACTTACCAAGCCCATTTTAAGACAAAGTACAATAGAGGGTATATTATTCACAAAAAATACCCTTTTTCCTGGTGTTGAGGGGTATATTTGAGCCTTAGGGTGTTTTACATGTATTTAAACCCCAGCTCAATCGTTATACCCTTTCTGTACCTTGAACTTTTTACAGTGTACCTTAAGTGCAGTTTTATCATTGGCCTTTTTTTCGAGTTGTGGCTATTGGCTTCTTCTTCTTCCTCTTCTTCTTCTTCTTCTTCTTGTTTTTGTGTTTGGAGTAGGATTGGTTATTGATATTTGCAAAGTTCTCATTGAATCGATGCATTATCTGGTATTTATACCTCAAGTGCAGTTTTATCATTGGCTTTTTTTCGAGTTGTGGCTATTGGCTTCTCCCATTTTCCTTAGCAAGAAATTATTGGTGTCTTCGTTTTTGCGTGCTTGTTATTGTGCTTGAAGTAGGTTTGGTTGTTTCTATTGCAAAGTTAACATTTATGCTTTAAGGGCAGTTTTATCAATATGTGGGTTTTCTTCGAGTTGTGGCTATTGACTTCTCCCATTTTCCTTAGCAAGAAATTATTGGTGTCTTCTTTTTTGCGTGCTTGTTATTGTGCTTGAAGTAGGTTTGGTTGTTTCTATTGCAAAGTTAACATTTATGCTTTAAGGGCAGTTTTATCAATATGTGGGTTTTCTTCGAGTTGTGGCTATTGACTTCTCCCATTTTCCTTAGCAATAAATTATTGGTGTCTTCTTTTTTGCGTGCTTGTTATTGTGCTTGAAGTAGGTTTGGTTGTTTCTATTGCAAAGTTAACATTTATGCTTTAAGGGCAGTTTTATCAATATGTGGGTTTTCTTCGAGTTGTGGCTATTGACTTCTCCTATTTTCCTTAGCAAGAAATTATTGGTGTCTTCTTTTTTGCGTGCTTGTTATTGTGCTTGAAGTAGGTTTGGTTGTTTCTATTGCAACGTTATCATTTATGCTTTAAGTGCAGTTTTATCAATATGTGGGTTTTCTTCGAGTTGTGGCTATTGGCTTTTCCTATTTTCCTTAGCAAGAAATTATTGGTGTCTTCTTTTTTGCGTGCTTGCTATTGTGCTTGAAGTAGGTTTGCTTGTTTCTATTGCAAAGTTAACATTTATGCTTTAAGTGCAGTTTTATCAATGGCTTTTTTTTTCGAGTTGTGGCTATTGGCTTCTCCTATTTTCTTTAGCAAGAAATTACTAGTGTCTTCTTTTTTGCGTGCTTGTTATTGTGCTTGAAGTAGGTTTGGTTGTTTCTATTGCAAAGTTAACATTTATGCTTTAAGTGCTGTTTTATCAATATGTGGGTTTTCTTCGAGTTGTGGCTATTGGCTTCTCCTATTTTCCTTAGCAAGAAATTATTGGTGTCTTCTTTTTTGCATGCTTGTTATTGTGCTTGAAGCAGGTTTGGTTGTTCCTATTGTAAAGTTAACATTTATGCTTTAAGCGCGGTTTTATCATTGTCTTTTTTTTCGAGTTGTGGCTATTGGCTTCTCCTATTTTCCTTAGCAAGAAATTATTGGTGTCTTCTTTTTTTGTGTGCTTGTTATTGTGCTTGAAGTAGGTTTGGTTGTTTCTATTGCAAAGTTAACATTTATGCTTTAAATGCAGTTTTATCAATATGTGGGTTTTCTTCGAGTTGTTGCTGTTGGCTTTTCCCATTTTCCCTAGGAAGAAGTTATTGGTGGCGTGGCCTTCTTTTTTAGATACTTTATTGCATCTTCCTTTTTTCCTTACCAAAACATTAAAAATCTCTGTTATAGATATTATTCTTCATTTGTCAATTGTCTATATTCTTCATTTACTATTTTTTTTTCATAAAGCAGAAATATAGGACTGGAAATGAATGAGTAAAACTAAGATAATGTTTAATGAAAATGCAGAGACCAAAAAAAAAAAAAAAAAAAAAAGAAAGAAGAAAAGTTATGGATCAACGTAATCAGATTGTTGATGAATATATGTTTTCAGTTGAAAACGATGTCAGGTCTTTAATCCAGTTGACAACGATGTCTATTCTTTAATCCAGTTGGCAACAATGTGTGTTCTTTAATATATTAAGGCCATAAATTAATTTTTAATTTCCTAACAATTTTTGTTTTTTTTTTATTTATTAGGCTTTTTCATATTTGCTAATCAAGATTTTTTTTCGTTTTACAATTAGTCTTATAACAACAACAACAACAACAACAACAACAACACATTAGGTCGTTTCTAGTCTACTGCTGGAAAAATACCTCAGTGTGGCAATTCATGTCTGTGGTTTGGACAGTTTTCATCCCCACGTTAGCCAGTGCGGATTGGTGATGGTGGGAGATTTTCGGATGATCCCTCACGGCAAACTAACCTACTATGGGTAGCCCTGACTAGTATAGCTATGCTGATCATGGCGATACGCAAACCATTTCACCACCCAAAGAGAGCAGTTATTTAACTTCATAGCCATAAACAATTCAATTGGTTTGGGAAATCATTTATCATTTATAAACAATTTCTTCATTTTCAATTTCACAAAATTTCATTGTTTATCTGACCAGATATTTGTAATTGAAAACAACAGTTTACCTCGTTTTAATCTTATTTTATTTCTGCTTATAATCAGGATTTAATTTTGATTCAAATCGCCAAGACCTTTCCTCTAACG
>NC_090750.1:61472593-61490093 GCF_036898095.1 Palaemon carinicauda | reverse complement strand
ATTATTATTATTATTATTATTATTATTATTATTATTATTATTATAAACTGTTTAAAAACCGTAATTTTAATCGGAAATTCTCCGTAAAAATATTCTGTTCTCAGCCGTATTTCAGTAAAATACAGGCGACCGTAATTTTTTACCTTACTTTATCTTTTACTGGTTGGTGACCGTAATATCACTCCTTAACGTCAATATATCCTTTCTAACAGCGGTAAATGCCTGGAAACATTTATTCCAGGATTTTTACCGTTTTTACGCCAAATTTTTAACAGTATAAGCTACAACCCTATTTGGAAAATCATAATGCTATAAACCCAAGGGGTCCAAAAGGGAAAAATAGCCCAGAGAGGAAAGGAAATTAGGAAATGAATGAAAATTTTTTTTATATATTTTTTTTTATATTGATTTTTGCAAATGTAAGTTTAAAAATTTATTTAAGCTGCAGTTAATTATTTTTGTATATTTTGACTTTGAATGAAGATTGTTAGATTTTCAATTGATTTCGACATTGAATGAAGATTGTTAGATTTTCAGTTAATTTCGTAAAAATATTAATCTTCTTCGAGTGCTTTATAACATGCAGATGCTGTACTCGGAAATTTTGCTTTTCGTATACAAGATTATTTATTTATGCAAATGAATATAAAAGTTTATATTTTGATGTTGATTGGATTTGCTTCCTTTTTGAGGCAAAACTTAATGTTATCAAACATTCTGCCTTTTTTAAGAATCCCATTTTTAATAAATCCCACCTTTGTAAATCATAATACTATTTTTTCTTAATTAATTTTTTAAATCCCATCTATTTTAAATCCCAATTTATTTTTAATTCCTATTGTTTTTAAATCCCAATCTTTTTTAAATCACCATATATTTGAATCTCCATTATTGGAATTCATATCCTTTTTTAAATCCTCATCTTTAAATCCCTATATTTTTAAATCCCCATCTTTTTAAATTCCCATTTTAAAAAAATCCTTATTATATTTTAAATCCCCATTTTTTAAAATCCGCATCTTTTTTCAATCCCCATTTTTTTTAAATCGCCATCTTTTAAAATATACTTTTTTAAAGTCTAAATTGTTTAAATCCCCATTTTTTTCAAATCCCCATTTTTTAAAAATATCCATTTCTCACAGTCGCCATCTTTTAAAATCCCCTTTTTATAAATCCACATTTTTAAATCCCCATTTTAAAATTCCCATCTTTTAAAATCCCGATCTATTAAAATACCTATTTTTAAATCCCCATTTTTTAAATCCCCATTTTTTAAATCCCCATTTTTTAAATCCCCATCTTGCAAAGCCCTACACTCGTTGCAGAATCTGCAAAGTCGATGGCAATTATTGCAATATTTTATAACATCAAAAAAAGTGAAGAAATCTTGATGATTTGTCATAAAAGGATTTCTTTTTCTTGGAAGAGTTTTCGAAAGAAGAAAAAATGTTATGAATAAGGCAATTTAGACATTCGAGAAAGATGACGAAATTGTTCGGAATATTTCAAGTGAGTTTCTCGATGATGCAAAAGGTGGAGAGAATAAATAATCAGATACCTCGGCGGGCTGAAGAACTGAGAGAGAGAGAGAGAGAGAGAGAGAGAGAGAGAGAGAGAGAGTTAGTTAGTTAGTAGTTAGTTATGGAAATGAAGATGTATTTCAGTAGTGTTGGAAATAAAAAAGGGGAAAATAGTTGAGAGAGAGAGAGAGAGAGAGAGAGAGAGAGAGAGAGAGAGAGAGAGAGTTATAAAAAGCAAGATGTATTTCAGTATTATTGGAAATACAGAAAAAAAAGGAAATAGTTGAATATGAGAGAGAGAGAGAGAGAGAGCGAGAGAGAGAGAGAGAGAGAGAGAGAGAGAGAGAGAGAGAGTTATAAAAAGGAAGATGTATTTCAGTAGAGTTGGAAATACAGAAAAAAAGGGAAATAGTTGAATATGAGAGAGAGAGAGAGAGAGAGAGAGAGAGAGAGAGAGAGAGAGAGAGCATAGCATAAATGCTGCATGTTTTATGGGAGCATTCTACAGTTAATGGGAGCATGACTACAAATGTACGAATGTAATGATGACCAAGGTACAGTGGGCAGACTATTGATGGTCTGTCAGTCAAAGAAATGATATAAGTAAAGTATTTTTTTTTCTCTACTGTAATACACTTCTTTCAAATCCAGTAGCTAAAATAAGTCAGTCTTAAAATAATGATTTATCGGTGTTTTCGTAATTTTTTTTACGAGTAATGGGCAAGATTCCACGTATGTTTAGATGATATTTAGGTCTTGAGATTGAAAATAGATTTCTCTTAGCTTTGAAGCCCGTTTCTGAAGTTGAAATAAAAGTGAAATGTTATGTTTCGTAAGTGTCACACACACACACTTATATATATATATATATATATATTTATATATATATATATATATATATGTATGTATGTATATATATATATATACACACACACACACACACACGCACACACACACACACACATATATATATATATATATATATCAGTACACACACATATGTGTGTGTACGTAGATACACTACCGCACTATATATATATATATATATATATATGTATATATATGCTATATACTATAGTATACTATAGTATGTAATGTTTACGCATGTATCTAAGTACAGTATACACATATAAATTTATCTAATCTCACATCCATTATTATTTTATAAATCTCATCCAAACCTTTCATAAAAAAATGGAATTGATAACATTCATATCTCCCACTTGTCAACTCCCCTCCCCCCAACGAAAAAGCAAAAATAAAAAAAAAAATTAAAAATAAAAAGCCTTCGAGATTGACAATCATGATGCACACTTCGGTCAAAAGTGAATTTCTCACTCGGTATTTTGATTATCATCTAATTGGTTTATGAAATGCGAAGTCTCCATCAGATATCTCTTTTTCTTCTTCGCCCCCCCCCCCTACTCAAGGCCTTATTGGACACTTGCCTGAATATTTACGGCCAAGTTTAGATTTGTTATTGTTGTTGTGATCTGAATGAATTCGTCCGGGTCTGTTCAGTTTACGGCTGATTCGTTTGTTCTTTATTAAATGACATTTCGTACTTATGCCTATAGGCCTAAAAGTCCTCGTGTATGTTATTATTATTATTTTTATTATTATTATTATTATTATTATTATTGTTATCATCGTTAGTATTATTATTATTATGATTATTATTTTTAAAATTATTATTATTATTATTATTATTATTATTATTATTATTATTATTATTATTATTATTATTTGTTTCATTTTTAAAATTATTATTATTAATATCATTATTTTTAAAATCATTATTTTTATTATTATTATTATTATTATTATTATTATTATTATTATTATTATTATTATTACTTGCTTAGCTACAACCCTAGTTAGAAAATCAGGATGCTATAAGCCTAGGGACCCCAACAGGGATAATAGCCCAGTGAGGAAAGAAAACAAGGAAAAATAGAATATTTTAAGAACAGTAACAACATTAAAATAAATATTTCCTATATAAACTATAAAAACTTTAACAAAACAAGAGGAAGAGAAATTAGATAGAAGAGTGGGTCTGGGTAGTACCATCAAGCAAGAGGACTCTGACCCAAGACAGTGGAAGACTGTATAAACTGAATCTATGTGAATTCCATTTTCTGAGTGAGGATATCTTAATGTGAAAAATGTTTGTGTATCGCCATGAACATCAAAGCTGTACTAGTAATGGTCATCTATACTAGGTTGGTTTGCTATGAGCGATCTGAGCAAAAACTCCCACTATTACCAGTCCACACTATAGTCAATTCTTTTTAGTGAGGCAGATTTGCACCAACTTGCATGGGTGCCCTTTTAGCTTGGGAAAGTTTCCTGATCGCTGATTGGTTGGACAAGATAATTCTAACCAATCAGATAGAAGGAAACTTTTCCGAGCTAAAAGGGCACCGCTGCGAGTCAGTGTAAATGCGCCTCATAAAAAAAAAGAAAGAAATGAGTATAGTCAGTGGTGATGAAAACTGGCCAAACCAATTGACATATCTGAGGCCTTTGTCCTGCAGAGGGCTAGAACGGCTGCATTTGTTGTTGTTGTCGTTGTTGAAGCTATGTTGTTTTCAAACGCTGTTCTATGTTATTGAGATTTTACAAGTGTATGAAATCAATATCCATACTTCATTTATAATATAATATCTAGTTATTTGTTTTACTTTTTTTCTTAGATGGTTATGAATTATCTAATTATTTATTTTACTTTTTTTTTTTCTTATATGGTTATAAATTATCTAATTATTTATTTTACTTTTTTTCGTAGATGGTTAAAAATTATCTAATTATTTATTTTACTTTTTTTTCGTAAATGGTTATAAATTATCTAATTATTTATTTATCTATTTTTCGTAGATGGTTATAAATTATCTAATTATTTATTTTACCTTTTATCGTAAATGGTTAAGCTATCATATATATTACTTCTCCTGACATTGTTATAACTGGGTGTTATCGTTCATGTATGAATTTAAAGGTTTAAAGGCCACTCATGAATGGCAGAGGCAAGGTACAGTGACAATGCCGTAGCAGGACAATCCCCTAGAGAGAGAGAGAGAGAGAGAGAGAGAGAGAGAGAGAGATCATATATATGTATGATCAATGCCTTAGCCCTCCACACGAGCTAAGACCAGGGAGAGCCAGGCAATGGCTACTGATATAGGCTCTTTCAAACACCCCACCCCCTCCCCCATCCTTAATTCACAAGGATGATTAGGTTGCAAATATTAAAAGAAGCTATTGAGCTTGAGTAGGTCTCGAACCCCAGTCCAGCAGATTGGCAGGCAGGGAAGTTTCCAATAGGCTACTTTAACCTGTGTATTTTTGTATATTAACCAAATGTACTATTGAGTTTGGTAACTTCGGTTGAAAAACTTTTCTATCTCCCGCGTTAAAAAGCCAAAATTCATAAAAAAAGTATAGAAAGTAAAGTTTTCACTTGATATTCCATTAGTATAATGGATATCGCCTAAGTAACATCATAGAATGGAAATTCAAGGTCAGACAAAGTATTGATTTTTGTACCAAATTACCTTTACATTTGGATTTTGGTGGCGTAGAAAAGTATTGATTTTTGTACCAAATTACCTTTACATTTGGATTTTGGTGGCGTAGAAAAGTATTGATTTTTGTACCAATTACCTTTACATTTGGATTTTGGTGGCGTAGAAAAGTATTGATTTTTGTATCAAATTACCTTTACATTTGGATTTTGGTGGCGTAGAAATATATTGATTTTTGCACCAAATTACCTTTACATTTGGATTTTGGTGGCGTAGAAAAGTATTGATTTTTGCACCAAATTACCTTTACATTTGGATTTTGGTGGCGTAGAAAAGTATTGATTTTTGCACCAAATTACCTTTACATTTGGATTTTGGTGGCGTAGAAAAGTATTGATTTTTGCACCAAATTACCTTTACATTTGGATTTTGGTGGCGTAGAAAAGTATTGATTTTTGTACCAATTACCTTTACATTTGGATTTTGGTGGCGTAGAAAAGTATTGATTTTTGCACCAAATTACCTTTACATTTGGATTTTGGTGGCGTAGAAAAGTATTGATTTTTGTACCAATTACCTTTACATTTGGATTTTGGTGGCGTAGAAAAGTATTGATTATTGTAACCAATTACCTTTGCATTTGGATTTTGGTGGTCTAGAAGGATTACTGGTGACTCGCAATGTGCGGGACGAGTTCAAGTGGCGCTCACGTCTTGATAGATTTCACTGAAAAACGACATTATTTTCGAAGTCGGAGTCTTGTCCTCCCAGATCCTACATTGTGTGGAAGAAAAGCCTATGTCGTAGTAGCTTAACCCTAGCTTCATGTGGAATGATCTTCCTAATCGGGTGGTTGAATCAGTAGAACTTCAAAAGTTCAAAGTTGGAGCAAATGCTTTTTTGTTGAACAGGCGGACATGAGTCTTTTTATAGTTTATTTATGACATATTTGTTTTTGATGTTGTTAACGGTTTATATATGACATGTCTGTTTTGACGTTGTTACTTATTTTAGAATGATTTATTGTTAATTTGTTCTCTTCATTTATTTATTTCCTTATTTCCTTTCCTCACTGGGCTATTTTTCCCTGTTGGAGCCCCTGGGCTTATAGAATCTTGCTTTTCCAACTAGGGTTGTAGCTTGGATAGTAATAATAATAATAATAATGAGTCACCTTTCAACCTTTGACAAAAATAGAAGATACTTGATAGCAGATACTTTGTAAAAAAACTGCACAATATCTTAAAGATAAAAGAACAGAAGAATATCCTTTCCAGTGCTGGAGTCGAACTTGCCAGACGAAATTAAGATGAACCGATTTTCCATCGTTGATTTATGTTTTCAAACAGTAAAAACAACCAGCAAACCTTTTTCAGAAATTGCAAAATTTCATTAATATAGAAGAATACAAGAATATCGATTTACATGCTGGTGGCAAACTTGCCAGACAAATTTGAAATAACACCAATTTTCCATACTTAAGTCATGTTTTCAAACAGTAAAAATGACCAGGAAACCCTTAAAAAAAAAACACAATCTCTTAAAGATAGAACAAAAAAATATCCCTTTTTAAGTGCCAGAGACTAAATGCCCAGAAGAAATTGAGATAAACCAATTTTTCATCTTTAATATAGGTTTTCAAACAGTAAAAGCGTCCAACAAACCTTTTTTTTTTTTAAAAAAATAACTGCACAATATCTTAAAGATAAAAGAACAGAAGAATGTCCCAATAAGTCCTGGAGAGAAACTTGCCAGACAAATTTGAAATAACGCCAATTTTCCATATTTAATTTATGTTTTCAAACAGTAAAAACAACAAGCAAACCTTTTTAAAAGAAAAACTGCAAATTTTTTGAAGACAAAAGAACAGAAGAATATCCCTTTTTAAAACTGCACAATATCTTAAAGACAGAAGAACAGAAGAATATCCCTTTTTAAAACTGCACAATATCTTAAAGACAGAAGAACAGAAGAATATCCCTTTTTAAAACTGCACAATATCTTAAAGACAGAAGAACAGAAGAATATCCCTTTTTTAAAACTGTTCAATATCTTAAAGCTAGAAGAACAGAAGAATAACCCTTTTTAAAACTGCACAATATCTTAAAGACAGAAGAACAGAAGAAAATCCCTTTTTAAAACTGCACAATATCTTAAAGACAGAATAACAGAAGAATGACCCTTTTTAAAACTGCACAATATCTCAAAGACAGAAGAACAGAAGAATATCCTTTTTTTAAAACTGTTCAATATCTTAAAGCTAGAAGAACAGAAGCATATCCCTTTTTAAAACTGCACAATATCTTAAAGACAAGAACAGAAGAATAACCCTTTCTAAAACTGCACAATATCTTAAAGACAGAAGAACAGAAGAATATCCCTTTTTAAAACTGCATAATTTCTTGAAGACAGAAGAACAGAAGAATATCCCTTTTTAAAATTGCACAATATCTTAAAGACAGAAGAACAGAAGAATATCCCTTTTTTAAAACTTCAATATCTTAAAGCTAGAAGAACAGAAGAATATCCCTTTTTTAAAACTGCACAATATCTTAAAGACAGAAGAACAGAAGAATATCCCTTTTTTAAAACTGCACAATATCTTAAAGCTAGAAGAACAGAAGAATAACCCTTTCTAAAACTGCACAATATCTTAAAGACAGAAGAACAGAAGAATATCCCTTTTTAAAAGTGCACAATATCTTAAAGACAGAAGAACAGGAGAATATCCCTTTTTAAAACTGCACAATATCTTAAAGACAGAATAACAGGAGAATATCCCTTTTTAAAACTGCACAATATCTTAAAGCTAGAAGAAATGACGAATATCCCTTTTTAAAACTGCTCAATATCTTAAAGACAGAAGAACAGAAGAATATCCCTTTTTAAAACTGCACAATATCTTAAAGATAGAAGAAATGACGAATATCCCTTTTTAAAACTGCACAATATCTTAAAGACAGAAGAACAGAAGAATATCCCTTTTTAAAACTGCGCAATATCTTAAAGCTAGAAGAAATGACGAATATCCTTTTTTAAAACTGCTCAATATCTTAAAGACAGAATAACAGGAGAATATCCCTTTTTAAAACTGCACAATATCTTAAAGCTAGAAGAAATGACGAATATCCCTTTTTAAAACTGCTCAATATCTTAAAGACAGAAGAACAGAAGAATATCCCTTTTTAAAACTGCACAATATCTTAAAGCTAGAAGAAATGACGAATATCCCTTTTTAAAACTGCACAATATCTTAAAGACAGAAGAACAGAAGAATATCCCTTTTTAAAACTGCGCAATATCTTAAAGCTAGAAGAAATGACGAATATCCCTTTTTTAAAACTGCACAATATCTTAAAGACAGAAGAACAGAAGAATATCCCTTTTTAAAACTGCACAATATCTTAAAGCTAGAAGAAATGACGAATATCCCTTTTTAAAACTGCTCAATATCTTAAAGACAGAAGAACAGAAGAATATCCCTTTTTAAAACTGCGCAATATCTTAAAGCTAGAAGAAATGACGAATATCCCTTTTTAAAACTGCCCAATATCTTAAAGCTAGAAGAACAGAAGAATATCCCTTTTTAAAACTGCACAATATCTTAAAGCTTGAAGAAATGACGAATATCCCTTTTTAAAACTGCTCAATATCTTAAAGCTAGAAGAACAGAAGAATATCCCTTTTTAAAACTGCACAATATCTTAAAGTTAGAAGAACAGACGAATATCCCTTTTTAAAACTGCACAATATCTTAAAGCTTGAAGAAATGACGAATATCCCTTTTTAAAACTGCTCAATATCTTAAAGCTAGAAAAACAGAAGAATATCCCTTTTTAAAACTGCACAATATCTTGAAGACAGAAGAAAGAAGAATATCCCTTTTTAAAACTGCACAATATCTTAAAGACAGAAGAAAGAAGAATATCCCTTTTTAAAACTGCACAATATCTTAAAGACAGAAAAACAGAAGAATATCCCTTTTTAAAACTGCACAATATCTTAAAGACAGAAGAACAGAAGAATATCCCTTTTTAAAACTGCACAATATCTTAAAGCTTGAAGAAATGACGAATATCCCTTTTTAAAACTGCTCAATATCTTAAAGCTAGAAAAACAGAAGAATATCCCTTTTTAAAACTGCACAATATCTTAAAGACAGAAGAAAGAAGAATATCCCTTTTTAAAACTGCACAATATCTTAAAGACAGAAAAACAGAAGAATATCCCTTTTTAAAACTGCACAATATCTTAAAGACAGAAGAACAGAAGAATATCCCTTTTTAAGACTGCACAATATCTTAAAGACAGAAAAACAGAAGAATATCCCTTTTTAAAACTGCACAATATCTTAAAGACAGAAGAAAGAAGAATATCCCTTTTTAAAACTGCACAATATCTTAAAGACAGAAAAACAGAAGAATATCCCTTTTTAAAACTGCACAATATCTTAAAGACAGAAGAAAGAAGAATATCCCTTTTTAAAACTGCACAATATCTTAAAGACAGAAGAAAGAAGAATATCCCTTTTTAAAACTGCACAATATCTTAAAGACAGAAAAACAGAAGAATATCCCTTTTTAAAACTGCACAATATCTTAAAGACAGAAGAACAGGAGATTATCCCTTTTTAAAACTGCACAATATCTTAAAGACAGAAGAAAGAAGAATATCCCTTTTTAAAACTGCACAATATCTTAAAGACAGAAAAACAGAAGAATATCCCTTTTTAAAACTGCACAATATCTTAAAGACAGAAAAACAGAAGAATATCCCTTTTTAAAATTGCACAATATCTTAAAGACAGAAAAACAGAAGAATATCCCTTTTTAAAACTGCATAATATCTTAAAGACAGAAGAACAGGAGATTATCCCTTTTTAAAACTGCACAATATCTTAAAGACAGAAGAAAGAAGAATATCCCTTTTTAAAACTGCACAATATCTTAAAGACAGAAAAACAGAAGAATATCCCTTTTTAAAACTGCACAATATCTTAAAGACAGAAAAACAGAAGAATATCCCTTTTTAAAACTGCACAATATCTTAAAGACAGAAAAACAGAAGAATATCCCTTTTTAAAACTGCACAATATCTTAAAGACAGAAAAACAGAAGAATATCCCTTTTTAAAACTGCACAATATCTTAAAGACAGAAGAACAGGAGATTATCCCTTTTTAAAACTGCACAATATCTTAAAGACAGAAGAAAGAAGAATATCCCTTTTTAAAACTGCACAATATCTTAAAGACAGAAGAAAGAAGAATATCCCTTTTTAAAACTGCACAATATCTTAAAGACAGAAAAACAGAAGAATATCCCTTTTTAAAACTGCACAATATCTTAAAGACAGAAGAACAGAAGAATATCCCTTTTTAAAACTGCACAATATCTTAAAGCTTGAAGAAATGACGAATATCCCTTTTTAAAACTGCTCAATATCTTAAAGCTAGAAAAACAGAAGAATATCCCTTTTTAAAACTGCACAATATCTTAAAGACAGAAGAAAGAAGAATATCCCTTTTTAAAACTGCACAATATCTTAAAGACAGAAAAACAGAAGAATATCCCTTTTTAAAACTGCACAATATCTTAAAGACAGAAGAACAGAAGAATATCCCTTTTTAAGACTGCACAATATCTTAAAGACAGAAAAACAGAAGAATATCCCTTTTTAAAACTGCACAATATCTTAAAGACAGAAGAAAGAAGAATATCCCTTTTTAAAACTGCACAATATCTTAAAGACAGAAAAACAGAAGAATATCCCTTTTTAAAACTGCACAATATCTTAAAGACAGAAGAAAGAAGAATATCCCTTTTTAAAACTGCACAATATCTTAAAGTCAGAAGAACAGAAGAATATCCCTTTTTAAAACTGCACAATATCTCAAAGACAGAAGAACAGGAGATTATCCCTTTTTAATACTGCACAATATCTTAAAGGCTGAAGAACAGAAGAATATCCCTTTTTAAAACTGCACAATATCTTAAAGAGAGAAGAACAGAAGAATATCCCTTTTTAAAACTGCACAATATCTTAAAGACAGAAGAACAGGTTATCCCTTTTTAAAACTGCACAATATCTTAAAGCTAGAAGAACAGACGGATATCCCTTTTTAAGTGCTGCAACAAGAGTTCTATCGGAATTTGGAAACATAAACATAGCCATTGTTGGCAATTCCCTTTGAGTTTCCAGCAGTGCTTGAAAACTTCATTGTGGACTTTCTGAGTGCACCAGAACTCGAAGGAGGTTCAGCCATTATTATTTGAGCCAATGGTTCAAAGTTTATCTCTCTTGCTCTTTTATTTTTTTTGGGGGGAGGAGGGGGGTGAAGTTGGAGATGAATCTTCAGTGCAGATATTTGTAATCTCTTCTTGGAGTGGCCTTAAACTCTCTTTTGGCCGTGTTTTTTTTTTTTTTTTTTTTTTTTGAAAAAATGAGAGGGGGGGGGGGGGGGAGATGGGGCCATCTTCAGCGCAAAAATTTGTAATCTCTGCATAAAGTGGCTCTTTTACGCATCTTTTTTAAAGAATTTTTGGCTTGGGTGATTTGCAATATAGTTCTTGTGTGATTTTTGAGTGATTTCTTAAATCTTTTAAATTTTATATTTATTGTTTTCATCCTTGCATTTAATAACAAAGAGGTTATCAATGTATCAGTGCTTCAAACAAGTTGCTAATTCCCTAATATTTATTTTTATTTAAAACTTACTGTTATTGCAATGTAATTAATTAGGTTGATATTTGCAATCTCTGCTTGAAGTAGCTTTAATTAACAGTGTTGCTCTCTTACGCCTATTTTATTTTTAAGGTTATTTTTTGCTTGGGTGATTTGTAATATGGTTCTTTTGGGATTTTTAAGTGATTTCTTATACCTGTCATCTCCCTTTGTTCCTTATCAAAAAAAAAAAAAAAAAAAAAAAAGAAAGAAATTGCAACATGGGAAGAAGTTAAAGACAGTAAGTAAGCAATGCAGTATTGATAGTAACATATCCAAGTTTTCGACGGATTTTAAAAGGAATAGTAATTCATTTTTATCTCTCATGTCAATAAAGATCATTTTCCTTTAGTCCTCGATCGCCAATATTCCAATCTCCTAATATTCCCATTTATAAAAAATAAAGTATTTTAGCCCGAGACCAGATCGGTAACAAACCGAACTTCTAATATTGTTACATAAAAATACATCCGGTTCATATTTGGAAGTAAATTGTATTGCATTGCATCGTATTGTTCTGGCTTGCTGATCAACTAATTGGTTTATGAAAGGTGATTTCTGTATTAGAGAACTCTGTCTGTTTCATGGACTGCGCTCTGCAATATTGTCAGGTCTAGAGGAGTGCTGCCTTGGTGAGGTGGAGGATTTTATTAATAGTCTAGTAATTGTTGTTCGGCCTTAAGGAGAGGCCAGGTGGTTGTTTGGATTCATACATATGTGCAGGTATACATGCATTTTGTATGTATGTATGTATGTATGTATGTATATATGTATATATATATATATATATAATATATATGTATATATATATGTATATATATACCCTATATATTATATTTATTCTTGAATATTATATGTAATTATACATATATGTACATTTATATATATATATGTATATAATTTATATGTATGTACATATATACTGTATATATATATATATATATATATATATATATATTTACAATTGCATAAATGTATTTATACATATACAAGTACGCAAACGGTTTAGTTTTTTTTCTGGAGATACAGTTGCATAAAGTAAAAGAGGAAACAAAGTTTTTCCTCTCTAAAATCGATATTTTTTTTTGTGGGGGGGTTGCAATTTAGCCCGTCTTTATATACAATTTGTGAGGAAAAGTTTCGAACCAATCGGAATTTTAATCATTTTCCTCTCTCTCTCTCTCTCTCTCTCTCTCTCTCTCTCTCTCGCCAATATATATATATATATATATATATGTGTGTGTGTGTGTGTGTGTGTGTTTCTTTGTGTGTATGTGTGTGTATGCGTGTGTATGCATTTATGAAAACAAAATTTGACCAATCAAATCATTTGTTTCTGAAGTCCACTATTATAGAAAAATAGAAATGGTTTCTTTAATGCATTGTCAAGAGCAGAAGAAGAAAAAGAAGAAGACGAAGAAGGAGAGAGAGAGAGAGAGAGAGAGAGAGAGAGAGAGAGAGAGAGAGTGAAAGTCGACGTGTTACTGCTCTAGCAATCGTAATCCCACTGGTAATGAAAATTACTTCATCGATGGGAAAATATGTAAAAGAAATTCTTGAGGTGTTCGGTTGTAGCTATTCCAATAAGAGCGAAATTGTATCTTGTTTTAAGGGGATTTAAGGCTTTATTAAATATCTGCTAATAAAAATGATCGTAGTTATACATCTATGGATAGTTGTGTCATACCATTAGGTTTTCGGCAATCTAACCCATTTAATTATTTCCTTTCCTCGCTGGGTTATTTTTCCCTGTTGGAATCCTTGGGCATATATCATCTAGCTTTTCCAACTAGAGTTGTAGTTTAGCTATTAATAACAACAACAACAACAATAATAATAACAATAATAGTAATAATACTAATAATAATAGGCATGTTGTATCTGTCCTCTTTCGTGACTGGCTCTTATGTGTGTGTGCTGATTGTAAGTTTCTTGATTGGAGCTTAGTTTGGGAGATTTTTGGGGAGGAAGCTATACATATATGAGAAAATAACTGTTTAATTTCTATGCTCAGTTATATATGCGTAGTCTTATAACTTATGTACACACACATAGACAGACACTTATATATATATATATATATATATATATATATATTTATTTGTTTATATTTATATTGGGAAGAAGTATAGAGAGTAAGGAAGGCTGATTCAAGAATTGAAGAGACAGTGAAAGATGGAAATGGAAGGTTGTTAAAAGGAGAAGAGGTAAGGAAAAGGTGGGCGGAATATTTTGAAAGTTTACTGAATGCTGAAAATAATAGGGAGGCAGATATAATTGCTGTTGCAGGTGTTGAGGTGCCGGTGATAGGAGATGGGAATGAGAGAGAGATTACAATAGAGGAAGTGAGGAGAGCACTAGATGAAACGAGAGTAGGAAAAGCATCTGGTAAGGATGGTGTGAGAGCTGATATGTTGAAGGAAGGGGGTGTGACTGTACTTGAATGGTTGGTGAGATTGTTTAATGTCTTTGTGTTGTCAATGGTACCAGTAGATAGGGTTTGTACGTGTATTGTACCACTATATAAGGGTAAGGGAGATGTGCCTGAGTGTTGTAATTCAAGGGGTATTAGTTTGTTGAGTGTAGTTGGAAAAGTGTTTGATAGAGTACTGATTGATAAGAATAAGGATAAAACAGAGAATGCAATCTTAGAAGTACAGGGTGGTTTTAGAAGAGGTAGGGGTTGTATGAATCTGATTTTTACAGTTAGACAAATATTCGAGAAATATTTAGCAAAAGGTAAGGAGGTGTATGTTGCGTTTATGGATCTGGAGAAACCATATGATAGAGTTGATAGGGAAGCAATGTGGAATGTGATGAGGTTATATGGAGTTGGTGGAAAATTGTTGCAAGCAGTGAAAAGTTTCTACAAAGGTAGTAAAGCATGTGTTAGGATAGGAAATGAAGTGAGCGATTGGTTTCCGGTGAGAGTGGGGCTGAGACAGGGATGTGTGATGTCCCCATGGTTGTTTAACTTGTATGTTGATGGAGTGGTTAGAGTGAGAGGGGTGAATGCTCGAGTGCTTGGACGATGATTGAAACTGGTAGACGAAAATAACCATGAATGGGAGGTAAATCAGTTGTTTTTTTTGCGGATGATACTGTACTGGTTGCAGACACGGAAGAGAAGCTTGGCCGATTTGTGACCGAATTTGGAAAGGTGTGTGAGAGAAGGAATTTGAGAGTTAATGTGGGTAAGAGTAAGGTTATGAGATGTACAAGAAGGGAAGGTGGTGCGAGGTTGAATGTCATGTTGAATGGAGAGTTACTTGAGGAGATGGATCAGTTTAAGTACTTGGGGTCTGTTGTTGCAGCAAATGGTGGAGTGGAAGCAGATGTACGTCAGAGAGTGAATGAAGGATGCAAAGTGTTGGGGGCAGTTAAAGGAGTAGTAAAAAATAGAGGGTTGGGCATGAATGTAGAGAGAGTTCTGTATGAGAAATTGATTGTACCAACTGTGATGTATGGATTGGAGTTGTGGGGAATGAAAGTGACGGAGAGACAGAAATTGAATGTTTTTGAGATGAAGTGTCTAAGGAGTATGGCTGGTGTATCTCGAGTAGATAGGGTTAGGAACGAAGTGGTGAGGGTGAGAATGGGTGTAAGAAATGAGTTAGCGGCTAGAGTGGATATGAATGTGTTGAGGTGGTTTGGCCATGTTGAGAGAAGGAAAAATGGCCGTCTGCTAAAGAAGGTGATGAATGCAAGAGTTGATGGGAGAAGTACAAGAGGAAGGTCAAGGTTTGGGTGGATGGATGGAGTGAAGAAAGCCCTGGGTGATAGGAGGATAGATGTGAGAGAGGCAAGAGAGCGTGCTAGAAATAGGAATGAATGGCGAGCGATTGTGACGCAGTTCTGGTAGGCCCTGCTGCTTCCTCCGGTGCCTTGGATGACCTCGGAGGTAGCAGCAGTGGGGGATTCAGCGTCATGAAGCTTCATCTGTGGTGGATAATGGGGGAGGGTGGGCTGTGGCATCCTAGCAGTACCAGCTGAACTCGGTTGAGTCCCTTGTCAGGCTGGGAGGAACGTAGAGAAGAGAGGCCCTTTTTTGTTTCTTTTGTTTGATGTTGGCTACCCCCTAAAATTGGGGGAAGTGTCTTGGTATATGTATGTGTCATTTATATATATATATATATATATATATATATATATATATATATATATATATATATATATATATATATATATATCTATATGAATATATATATATGTATATATACATACATATACAGTATTCATACATATATATATATATATATATATATATATATATATATATATATATATATAAAATTACTTATCTATGCACATACATGTATTTATACATACTATATATATATATATATATATATATATATATATATATATATATAATATATATACACATACATTTATATATGAATGTATGCGTATATTTATGTATATGAATTGATCACTTGTTTAATCCTTACTCTCCCTAAATTGAGTTCATCCACGCAATAAAAGTTCCAACAATAATCAATCATTCAAAACAACCCACCAATCTCAAGTAAACACAACAACCGGCCAGTTTAAAAACGTTTTAATAACGTTTTAATAACGTTTTGAGTTCTCTCTTCTCAGCCTAGAACAGGAACGTTTAAAAGTGATCCTCGTATTCATCACACGACGCATTCATCTCTAAACATTTTTCATTTTTCACTTCAGTAATGACTTTTGCTAACGAATTCCCCTAAAGGGAAACTAATAAACGAGTGAATGAAAAGATGAATTCATATGATCACGTTTAAAATTCTGAAAGGACAACTGCAACATAATTGGAGGCGAAATGCTGAAGTACTCCTTCTGCTGGGTGAATGTTGATAAGACAGGGAGGGGGTGATGGGTGAATGTTGATGAGACAGGTGGGGGAAAATGGGTGAATGTTGATAAGACAGGGGAGATGGGTGAATCTTGATGAGACAATTGGGGGAAAATGGTTGAATGTTGAAAAGACAGGTGGGGGAAAATGGGTGAATGTTGATAAGACAGTAGGGGGAAAATGGATGGATGTTGATAAAACAGGGGTGGGGATGATGGGTGAATGTTGATAAGACAGGTAGGCGAACAATGGGTGAATGTTGATGAGACAGGTGGGAGAAAATGGGTGAATGCTGATAAGACAGGTAGGCGAACAATGGGTGAATGTTGATGAGATAGGTAGGCGAACAATGGGTGAATGTTGATGAGACAGGTGGGAGAAAATGGGTGAATGTTGATAAGACAGGTAGGGGAAAATGGGTGAATGTTGATAAGACAGGTAGGCGAAAAATGGGTGAATGTTGATAAGATAGGTGGGGGAAATGGGTGAATGTTGATACGACAGGGGAGATGGGTGAATGTTGATGAGACAGGTTGGGGAAAATGGGTGGATGTTGATAAGACAGGTGGGGGAAAATGGGTGAATGTTGATGAGACAGGTGGGGGAAAATGGGTGAATGTTGATAAGACAGGGAGGGGGATGGGTGAATGTTGATGAGACAGGGGAGATGGGTGAATGTTGATGAGACAGGTGGGGGAAAATGGGTGAATGTTGATAAGACAGGGAGGGGGATGGGTGAATGTTGATAAGACAGAGAGGGGGATGGGTGAATGTTGACGAGACAGGGGAGATGGGTGAATGTTGATGAGACAGGTGGGGGAAAATGGGTGAATGTTGATAAGACAGGGAGGGGGATGGGTGAATGTTGATGAGACAGGGGAGATGGGTGAA
>NC_090750.1:61465093-61470093 GCF_036898095.1 Palaemon carinicauda | reverse complement strand
GTCTCCCACCATCAACGATCTATAGTAGCCAGCGTGGTGATGAAAATTGCCAAACCCCAGACATGAATAAGGACTTGTCTGAGGCCTTTGTCCTGCAAAGGACTAAAATGGCTGCATTTGTTATTGTTGTTGTTGTTGTTGTATATATTTATATATGTATTCTACGTATTTACTACAGTAAATACTATCAGTGGCATATGAGCGCTTGCAGGACTTATAAGGAAAAAAATATTTATATTTTTAAGATAATTTCAATGTTTGACTATTTACAAGAGTGACCAGATCCATGACTTGTATGACAGCTCAAAAACTCCTTTTCTTTTACATAATTACTATTTTATTATATCCTTCCTATCGTGAAATAATTTTATTATTAATATAATTAATAAAATGATTATAATGGTAAGGAAAACTAACTTCTTGGGGTACGAGACACTTCCCATTCTCGATGATGTTCGAGTTTTCGAGTCGACTTATCAGTCAAGGTTTTGATTGTATCCATTCACTTTATAGGTCACTGGTTCAGTATGTTGATACATATAGGCATATTGTATGGTAAACTAGAATGATTGTATTTGAGGGAATGCTTAATCCATACTTTAACATGCAGATCAATGAAAATTATTTCACAATGAAGGAGTATTGGTCAGTGAGGAGGGCCAAGGAAAACCTGTTAGGGGTAGAAGGTCAAGAGGGAGACAGAGAATTAGATGGGGAGATAAAGTGAGGGATGATATGGAGAGAAGAGGTTTGGAGGAAGAGGATGCATTTGATAGAAGGTATCGGAGGGGACGTATCAGGCAACCGACCATATAATGTAGGGATGAAGGTGGGAAAGAAGAAAAAGATAATTGGGACTTTGAAGATAAGGTGAAGGATGATATTGAGAAAAGAGGTATGGTGGAAGAGGATGTCTTTGATAGAAGACATTGGAAAGGACCTATTAAACAACCGACCCCTTAATACAGGAATGAGGGTGGGAAACAAGAAGGTAATGGAGGCTTTGGAGATAAGGTGAAGGATAATATGGAGAGAAGAGGATTGGCGAGAAGAGGGTGCATTTGATAGAAGGCATTGGAGAGGACGTATCAGGCAACCAACTCCTTAATGTAAGGATATCAGTGGGAAAGGAGAAGACAATGGAGACTTTGAAGATAAGGTGAAGGATAATATGGAGAGATGTTTATTGGAAGACAATGCCTGTGATAGAAGCATTGGAGAGGACGTATCAGGCAACTGACCCCTTAATGTAAGGATGACGGTGGGAAAGAAGATGATAATGGAGACTTTGGAGATAAAGGGAAGGATGATATGGAGAGAAAAGGTTTGATGGAAGAGGATGTCTTTGATAGAAGACATTGGAAAGGACCTATTAAACAACCGATCCCTTAATACAGGAATGAGGGTGGGAAACAAGAAGGTAATGGAGGCTTTGGAGATAAGGTGAAGGATAATATGGAGAGATGTTTAGTGGAAGAGAATGCCTGTGATAGAAGGCATTGGAGAGGACGTGTCAGGCAACCGACCCCTTAATGTAATGATAACGGTGAGAAAGAAGACATACATGAATAAACCATTATAATTTTGCCCTAATTATACCGATATAACATGATATATAAATTTCCACTTTAAGAAAATTACGACTTTCAAACTACAAATTAAACGAAATTTTTTTCTTTTCACGTTTTTAAGAGTCACAAAATAACCCACTCTCGTATCTAAGGATGATTTTTTCACTTTAGTAATGGCTTTTCGTAACGAACCCCAGTGAAAGGAAATTAATAACCCAGAGAGAGAGAGAGAGAGAGAGAGAGAGAGAGAGAGAGAGAGAGAGAGAGAGAGAGAGAGAGAGAGAAGCTGAATGTTAGATGAACAAGTTTTAAAATTCCCAAATGATAATAACTGCGGCGAAATTGCTGCTGTAATTGGAAAGGACAACTTTTGTCGGCCGAATGTAGGTGATGGACACTTGTCAATGAGAGCTCTATGTTGTCTTGGCCAAGAGAGAGAGAGAGAGAGAGAGAGAGAGAGAGAGGATATTGATAGCGTATAGGTGAAGGTGAGTGTCGTGCGGTAGATTGAGAGAATAAATGTTTCTTATATGATAAAGAGTAAGTTTTTGGGTATATATATATATATATATATATATATATATATATATATATATGTGTGTGTGTGTGTGTGTGTGTGTATATATATAAATATGTATATATATATATATATATATATATATATATATATATATATATATATATATTGACGTAGCTTAGCCAGTAATAATAATAATGATAATAATAATAATAAGAAGAAGAAGAAGAAGAAGAAGAAGAAGAAGAAGAAGAAGAAGAAGAAAAATAGCTTAGCAAGAATTAAGAATAAGAAGCAGAAGGAGGAGGAGGAGGGGGGGGGGGGGGAGGAGGAAGAGGAGTTTGAAGTCTCTGTGGCAGCGATGTCCAAACTTATAGGTGATTACGTGTATTGGATATTTTGCTTGACCGTGACCTTGACCTTTGACCTTGACCTTCCAAAATTTAATCATTTCCAACTTTTTACATAACAGTTAATTCCTGCAAGATTCATTACTATACGATTAAAACTGTGGCCAAGAAGCTGTTCACAAACAAAGAAACACACAAACAGGGGCAAAAACATAACTTCCTTCCAACTTCGTTGGCGGAGGTAATAAACCGTAAGATATTTAGAAAGGACTCGTCTCTTTCCGTAAGATATTACTAGGATTGTGTCCTGAAGGATTCTCCTGTTTACGGTAATGGCCGTTTTTCGAGGAATTTAACAGATATTTTATATCCCCGAGTGGTTCCTGTATTTATCGTGTAATAAGATTTCTCAGTCGCTCCTAAGTTTCAGGTAACAAGCGAACAGATACGAGATTTTCCGATTTGGAATAAAGGGAAGGTCTCAAAAATAGATTAAACTCTAAATGTTTATTTTTAATGTCTCAAAAATAGATTAAACTCTAAATGTTTATTTTTATTTTTTCTTCTAGAATTCTGAGCAAATAATCATTTGTAGCTAAGTCTAGAATTTTTCTTAAACTTAACAGGTAATTGTAGAATTTTTCAAAACATAATAGCTTATTATAGCATTTTTCTTAAACATAATAGTTTAATCTAGATTTTTTCTTAAACATATAGCTAATTGTAGAATTTTTCTTAAACATAATAGCTAATTCTAGAATTTTTCATAAACACAATAGCTTACTCAAGATTTTTTATTAAACGTAACAGCTAATTATAGAATTTTTTTTCATAAACATAATAGCTAATTGTAGAATTTTTCATTAACATAGATAATTCTAGAATTTATCTTAAACATAATAGCTAATTGTAAAATTTTTCATAAACATAATAGCTTATTCTAGATTTTCTCTTAAACATAATAGCTAATTTTAGAATTTTTCTTGAACACAATAGCTAATTATAGAATTTTTCTTGAACACAATAGCTAATTATAGAATTTTTCTTGAACACAATAGCTAATTCTAGAATTTTTCAAAAACATAATAGCTGATTTTAGAATTTCCCCTAAACCTAATAGCTAAGTCTAGATTTTTTCTTAGACATAATAGCTAATTCTACATTTTTCATAAACATAATAGCTTATTTTACAATTTTTCTTAAACATAATAGCTAATTGTAGAGCTTTTCATGAATATAATAGCTTATTCAAAATTTTTCCTAAACATATTAGTGAATTGTAGACTTTTTCATAAACATAAAAGTTTATTCTAGATTTTTTCTTAAACACTATAGCTAATTCTAGATTTTTTCTTGAACATAATAGCTAATTCTGAAGTTTTTCATAAACATAAAAGCTTATTCTAGATTTTTTCTGAAACACTATAGCTAATTCTAGATTTTTGCTAAACATAATAGCCTATTCTAGATTTTTTCTTAAACATACCAGCTAATTGTAGAATTTTTCAAAACATAATAGCTAATTGTATAATTTTTCATAAACATAATAGCTTATTCTAGATTTTCTCTTAAACATAATAGCTAATTCTAGAATTTTTCTTGAACACAATAGCTAATTCTAGAATTTTTAGAAAACATGATAGCTCATTTTTAGAATTTCCCCTAAACATAATAGCTAATTCTAGAATTTTTCAAAACATAATAGAATTTTAGAATTTTCCCTAAACATAATAGCTAATTCTAGAATTTTTCTTAAACACAATAGCTAATTCTAAAATTTTTCATAGAAATAATAGCTAATTCTAGAATTTTTCTTAAACATAATAGCTAATTTTAGAATTTCCTCTAAACATAACTGTATTAGTTTTCCCATATTTCAAATTTAATTTTAGTGGATGTGAAGTTGATGCCACATAATAGAAATTATAATATTCTTGATAAATATATCAAGTTTTGATGTATATAATTCATTAGAGAAATTAAGCATAGCATAGTAGGTAGTGAAAAACGTCTATAGACAAAAATATTCATAGTAAGAATCAGTAGTATTCTATTTAGATACATACATACATACATCCATACATACATACATGCATGCGTGCATGCATACATATATATACATACATACATAATGTGATGAACAATCCTCATGTCCCGTGTCTACGAGGTAATCTCTCTCTCTCTCTCTCTCTCTCTCTCTCTCTCTCTCTCTCTCTCTCTCTCTCAGAAATTAAGCCAATGATTTAGACAGATAGACAGGTGAATAGATGGACAAGCCGATATTTTTTGTTCATATATTTGAAAAAGATTATTGTCTTTCTTGAAAATATTTCACGTTTATTTTGATGATATTTTTATTTGTTTGTATAATTGCGTATAATAATAGTCTGTATTGCTTCTGTTTACCGCTATTAGCTTTGAGTAATTCTTAGTCATTTATAAATGTCGGTCACTTTAACTATAAATTATAATCTGTCACTTGGAGGATAGTATGTAAAAAGTCTTAACATCTTTGTCTTTCCAAATATTTTTTTTTTTGTGTGTGTATCTGTCAAGCTAATG
>NC_090750.1:61450093-61455093 GCF_036898095.1 Palaemon carinicauda | reverse complement strand
GTGTGCTTTTTATAACGAAAATATGATAAATTGGTCAATCAAATTGTAAAATGACAGTGTTGTATGCTTTTAAGAACGTGAATGTGAAGAAATAGCCGATGAATTGAAAAAAATTACATACTATTGTATGCTTTTAATAACGTAAATGTGAAAAAATAGCCGATGAATTGAAAAAAAAATTACATACTATTGTATGCTTTTAATAACGTAAATGTGAAGATATGGTTAATAAAAAGGAAAAATTACATACTATTGTGTGCTTTTTATAGGCAAATTCGAAATCACTTTTATTATTCTTTACCTGCTTATATGAATATACGTTGACGCGTGGAGGCAGGTGTCCTCGGGCTTGGCTTACCAGTAAGGAAATACTTAAACCATATTCTGTTTATTTTAAAGGTTTAAAGGCCGCTCATGAATGACAGAGGCAAGGAACAGTGACATTGCCCTAGAGACTGACCACGTATACATATGATCAGCGTCCAAGCCCCGTCTCCACCCTAGCTAGGACCAAGGAGGGCCTGGCAATGGCTGCTGATGACTCAGCAGATAGAGCTATAGAGTCCTCCAAACTCCCTAGCGTTAGTCCACAAGGATGGTGAGGTTGCAGCGACCAAATGAGCTAACGAATTTGAGCGGGACTCGAACCCAATGCTGGAAATCACCAGTCCAGAAATTTGTAAACTCAAGTACGAATATTTAAGAAAAAAATTTGCAATTACTTTTTTTTTTTTTCTTTTGCAGTGGCCTATTCGAGTTCCACTCCAACTGGATAGTTTCTTGTAGTGTCTGCAACCTCACCATCCATGTGATTTGAGGAGTGGGGTTTTGGGCAGCCTGTAGCTTTACCTGCTGAGTCATCAGCAGTCATTGCCTGGCCTTCCCTGGTCCCAGCTTGGATGGAAAGAGGGCTTGGGTTCTGATCTTATGTATATATGGCCAGTCTCTAGGGCTATAAGTTTGGTGGATAAATAACATATCAAGGATTAACAGTAAGGATATTAAGCTAGTTTCTGGCTGTCACGTAATAACTGGTGAGTTGGAGAGACTTGAGAATATGAAAAGGAAATTGATTTACTAAAATTGAGGAGAATGGGACGAAAAGAAAGACTAATGCAAGTAGATTAGAATAATGAGCATGAAAATTGAGCATGAAGAGGAGAGAATGTTCGGAAATGCTTCAACGATTTATTTCTGTAGAGAGAACTTTTGGGAAATTTATAGAGAAATTTACAATTAGTCTTTTGTGCTGGTATACTGGAAAACGTCCATGCCTGGCGATTTCCCGGACTGGGGTTCGAGTCACACTCAAGCTCGATAGAATCTTTAGCGTCTGCAACCTCACCATCGTGTGAGATAAGGATAGGGGACTTTGGGGGCGGGGTATAGGTCTACCTGCTGAGCCATCAACAGCCAATGCCTGGTCCTCCCTGGCCCTAGCATGGATGGAGGCCTTGGAGGTTGATCATATGTATATATGGCCAGTTTCTAGGGCATTGTCCTGCTAACCAGGGTAATGCCACTGTCCCTTGCCTTTGCCATTCATGAGTGGCCTTTAAAAGTTTAAAGGTGTCTGGTAACAATTCCAGTTTGATCAGAATAAATGCTTGCCAGAACGTCAGCCTGGTGAAACCGCCCCCCCCCCCCCACAATGTGGTGCCCAACCACGACAGTGGCCTCCCCAGTAAACAGCTTAAACTCACCATCCCTGGTTGGAATCGATCTGCCGCTTAGTGAATGCTAGGCAAACACATTACTGCTGATAACCCGCCCCCCCCCATCTGTGGTGCCTAACGAAGACAGTGACCTTCCCAGTAAACAGCATAAATTCACGATCCCTGTTTGGCATCGATCTGCCGCTACGCGAATGCAAGGCAAACACATTACTGCTGATAAACCCCCCCCCCCCTCCATCTGTGGTGCCTAACCAAGACAGTGACCTTCCCAGTAAACAGCTTAAACTCACGGTCTTTAGCTGGGATTGATCTGCCGCTATGCGAATGCTAGGCAAACACATTACTGCCGATTACCCCCCCCCCTCTGTGGTGCCTAACCAAGACAGTGACCTCCCCAGTAAACAGCATAAACTCACGGTCTCTAGCTGGGATCGATATGCCACTAAGCGAATGCTAGGCAAACACATTACTGCTGATAAACCCCCCCCCCCCCATCTGTGGTGCCTATCCAAGACAGTGACCTCCCCAGTAAACAGCATAAACTCACGGTCTCTAGCTGGGATCGATATGCCGCTATGCTAATGCTAGGCAAACACATTACTGCTAATAAACCCCCCCCCCATCTGTGGTGCCTAATCAAGAAGTGACCTTCCCAATAAACAGCTTAAACTCACGATCCCTGGTTGGGATCGATCTGCCGCCATGCGAATGCTAGGCAAGCACATTACTGCTGATAAACCCCCCCCCCCAATCTGTGGTGCCTAACCAAGACAGTGACCTCCCCAGTAAACAGCATAAACTCACGGTCTCTAGCTGGGATCGATCTGCCGCTATGCGAATGCTAGGCAAACACGTTACCGCTGACAACCCCCCCCCCTACTGTGGTGCCCAATCATGGCAGTGGCTTCCCAGGTAAACACCTTAAATTCACGATCCTGGGCTGGGATCGATCTGCCGCCATGAGAATGCTAGGCAAACACGTTACCATTGACAACCCCCCCCCCTTCCCTTTGTTGCCCAGCCACGGCGGTGACCTCCCCAGTAAACAATTTAAACGCACAATCCCGGGCTGGGATCGATCTGCCGCCATGCGAATGCTAGGCAAACGCGCCAGTAGGCTAGTAGAATCATCAACGTAGGGAAGAAGAGAGCAAAAGAGAGCAAAAGAGAGCCCATTGACGAAAATGAAAAGAGGGGAAGGAGTGGAAAGATGGCCTCCGGGTGGTGGGTGGGCGTGTGCCGGGGAAAAAAAATGGATTGGGGATGGAGCGAGAGAAAAAAAAATTATAATTTCATACAGAGAAGAAAAATGGAGTAAGACGGGAGTTTAACCACCTCGGTCCCTCTTCCCACCTTTCTTCTTCTTCTTCTTCTTCTTCTTCTTTTTTTTTTTTTTTTTTTTTTTTTTTTTTTTTTTGTTTTTAAGGTGCCACAGGGGTTGATGTGAAATGTGTGTCAACTAAGTACTGAAGGGAAGCAAGTTGAACTAGTAAACAGATTTGACAGGCAAATAAGTTTATGGTAGATTGTGTTTTGTTTTTTGTTGGGGGGGGCGGGGGGAGGGCTGCAGGGGCATTATTTTGGTTTTGAATTATTTATATATATATATATATATATATATATATATGTATATATATAAAATTTATATATATATATATATATATATATATATATATATATATATAAAATTTATATATATATATATATATATGTATATATATATATACAGTATATATATATATACAGTATATATATATATATATATATATATATATATATATATATATATATATATATATATATATATATATATATACAATACACATGTGCACACATATATATGCATATATATATGAGAGAGAGAGAGAGAGAGAGAGAGAGAGAGAGAGAGAGAGAGAGAGAGAGAGAGAGGAGAGAGAGAGAGAGAGAAATATATGCCTTGGTGGCTTAGATAAGCAGACGAAATGCGGAACGCATAAGCTCCTAGCAGTATCTGAAAGCATCGAAAGGTATTTTAAGAGCTACAGTCTGTTAAGATCAACACGAATAACTCCACATATTTGTATTTTGACGTATCTCAACGAGGCCCACATAGGACCCAATATTTATTTATATATTAATTTTATTTATATATTAATTATATTAATTTTTGTTTTTGTGGTCGTTAAAATAAAAATCTCCCATCCCCAAAAATGTATCTCTGATATTAACCGTGTATAGCTTTGCCAAGTGTTGAGGGACCTGCCCTGACGAGGCAAATAGTAGACATAGTGTGTGTGTGTGTGTGTATGTTTGTGTGTGTGGACGTGAGTTTGGGAGCGAGCGAGTGAGTGAGTGTGTTGCATGCAGCAGCTGGTGTCGGTGGTGGTGGGAAGGAAGCGAGGTGGTGGTGGTGGTGGTGGTGGTGGGAGAGAGAGGGACTTCCCCGGGCGACACTGTGCCAGTGTTGGCTACGACGTGGTGCAGTGAGGGAGTCGGTCTCCGCTTTTCTGTAGCTCCCGCTCGTTTCTATCTGTTCGAACTTCACACTTTATTTCTCTTAATGTCGGCCGAGTGTAATAAGGCGCTGTCCGCGTCGTGGTTCGCTGGAATGCCTCTGTCGCCCTCTCGCGAGTGAAATCAGGAACCAAGCGAATAGAAGGGACCCTGGGTCTTTGTTGTGTGTGTGAGAGATGACATAATAAGCCATTCATTTTCCCAACCTCTTAATCCCAAAACCATCACCTTCCTCCCTCTTGGGTGTTCTTCACCGAACGGCGGAAAAAATAAACCGGAATTCCGTCGACTTCTCTTTACCCCCAACTCTCGCTTGATCAAGGACAACTGGAAAATCAAAAAAGAGGAAAAAAGGAATAAAAAACAACACCAGGAGTCTATACCCAAGGACATATGTGACCGTTTTTCCTCTCATTTTTATTGCTAAATTCAACTCCAGCCTTTTTTACGAATGGCACAGCGGTTTTCCAATCGGTGTTGAAATTGTCAAGATCGTCCGAGAGTGCCTGCAAACACCAATGCCATACCAAGAGGAACTGTGCTGCTAAATTTTTATCTGTATTTCTCTCTCTCTCTCTCTCTCTCTCTCTCTCTCTCTCTCTCGACATCCAAGTCATTTTCGCTTACCGCTTGCTCCTTGCGCGCAGCTTTAAGGTAAGAAGAAAATTCTCTCTCTCTCTCTCTCTCTCTCCTCTCTCTCTCTCTCTCTCTCTCTCTCTCTCTCTCTCTTCGTATTCAGGCCAACTGCTTATTTCCCCCCCTGTCGAGTATGTGTGATCTTGAGCCCTTCGTCATTTCTCTCCCTAATCTGCCAGTAGTCAAATGGAT
>NC_090750.1:61435093-61442593 GCF_036898095.1 Palaemon carinicauda | reverse complement strand
TATAATACACTCCTTAGAGCAGTCTGAGAATAATCTACTTTTCAGACGTGTTAAAAAACACATTAACTTCCTCTCGCCCCCATTCAAATAAGTATAATCAGAGTATGATTATAACTCGAAACCTGCTCGAGTACCCATTACTATAAGGCTCGCTTCACACGAGCGGATTTTGATATTTAATCCGCGCGGGTGTGAAACAAGCCTAGATATTGTTCGTTTGTAAGATTTTCAAAACACCCTTAAATAACTATTACTATTAGGCTTGCTTCACATGAGTCAATTTTGACTTCAAATCCGCGCGGACAAAACCGCACGGATGTGAAGCAATCCTAATTAAAGCTTGTTTGTAAGAGTATTTCCCTAACGCCCTTAAATAACCAATACTATTAGGTTTGCTTCACGCTAGCGGATTTTGATTTCTAATCTGCACAGAAAAAACCGCGCGGTATCATTCCGCTCCAGTGATGTGAGCCTAAAGAGTTCCCCTAATTGAACCCATTTCCCAGGGACGAATGATTCATGTCAATCACCTCCCTCCCTACTAAATTAGTCACCTCAATTCACCTCTACAAAATCGTCTCAGATAACCGTATTGAAAGACATATCTTAATCATCTCCACTAACCTCTATTGAACTAGTTGTCTCAATCAACTCCAATCATCTTCCTAGAGAAAGAGACCTCTCAATCACCTTCATTCATCCCCACAGAACAAATTATCTTAATCACCTCTACTGAAAGAGTCGTACTAATCACCACCACCTTTCACTCCCACTGAAAAAATCAACTCAATCACCTTCATTCATCCCTAATGAAAGACTCAGCCCCTTCACTCCCTACTAAAAAAGGTCTCAATCATCTTTATTCACATCCACAGAAAAAAGTCAGTCACTTTCATTGACCCCTATAAAAAGTAATTAAATCTCCTTCCTAATGAGTATGTTATTACCTTCGCCAACGAAGTTAAAAGGAGGTTATGTTCCACCCCCTTTATTTTGTGTGAGGATTTGATCAAGGTCATGGTCAAGCAAAATGTCCAATTCACGTAATCAGCCATAAATTTGGACAACGTGGTCACAGAAAATTCAAACTTGGTTCATAGTTGAGTGTATGAAAAACCACACTAATTAATACATGTTAAGGTCAAAGGTCAAGATCAAGAAATAAGCTGCCGCAGCGGAAGTCTGCCCTCTAATGAGTGCCCCTCTAATTCCCTTTGCACTCTTCAGTCTTCCACCCATTCTTATTTGCTACTATCATCTTATTTCAAAACACTATTCAATATTTACAGTAAATCTAATTTACAATCTTCAAACACACACACACACACACACACATATATATATATATATATATATATATATATATATATATTATAATATATATAAATATATACACACACACATATATATATATATATATATATATATATATATATATATATATATATTTTATAAATATATATATATTCATAAATATATATATATATATATTTATATGTATATATATATATATATACATATATATATATATATATTTATATGTATATATATATATATATATATATATATATATATATATATATATATATATATATAGAATTACTGAGAGAGAGAGAGAGAGAGAGAGAGAGAGAGAGAGAGAGAGAGAGAGAGAGAGAGAGAGAGAGAGAAAGGCATGCATATTTAATGTATGGTGCCAAATTCCTAACGCTTAGTATCTATTTACGATCCAAAATAAATATATTTTTCTTACAGTTTGCATATTATTTATAACCATATTCAATATTTTTGTGACTATAGTAATCATTTTTTATCCTTAATCTGTTTCTTTCTTGTCTTTGGATTATTCTTAGCGCATTCTTCTTATTCTGTCTTCCTATTTCTTTAGTTCTTTTTCTTGTCTAAAATTAGCTGCTTAGTCTTATCTAGAGCATGCGACCTGTCAAAAATGACGGATAAATAATTAGATGCATATGCACACACGCACCCCTTCTTCTCACCAGAGTATGACTACCTCCTCTTCCCCCTGCCCGAGGGACGGGGAGGGAAAGATATATATATATATATATATATATATATATATATATATATATATATATATATATTTATATATATATATATATGTGTGTATATATATATATATATATATATATATATATGTGTGTGTATATATATATATATATATATATATATATATATATATATATATATATATACATATATAGTCAGACACCTACTCTATTTAAGAGAGATAATTGAAATTCTTTCGTTGCCCATTTACTCAGTGCCTAGACTCGCTCTCTCTCTCTCTCTCTCTCTCTCTCTCTCTCTCTCTCTCTCTCTCCTCTCTCTCTCTCTCTCTCTCTCTCTCTGCACTTTAGGACCAGCCATTCATTACAAGTAATCACTGATATATTATATATATCCGGCTAATATTATTAATACACACATTTCACGATATTTACCTAACGTCTATTCCATTTCATTATGCAGTCACGCTACTCAGAGCACGCCATAAGCATATGATTTATGGCTTCGCCAATATCCAGCAAAGAAGCTAATTATTTATGCCTTATTCGCAGTTATTGACATTAATGGCCGTCGTATCCCGGGTGGCGTCGTAAATTCTCTTATCTTTTTACACTTCAACGATTTTTGCATTGTATTTTACGGCCGAGTGTTTTGAGGTTCGTTGGGCGTCCTGACTGATTTACGTGGTTGGGAATAAGTAAAGGTATTCTAAGCTCGTGGTGGTCTACTGGTAGTGTTCCTGCCTGGCGCTCGCCGGACTGAGGTTCGAGTCACGCTCAAAGTCGATAGTTAAGGTACCTTGACACTTGCATGAATTTGTGGCACGCATTGTCACGACTCGAGTCGTGAACTGGCGTGAACTCGTCGTGAACTGGAGTGAACTCGTCATGAACCTATCATGATATCGTGGCATGTCGTGACGAGAATTTTGAAATGTTCAAAATTTTGGTCACGACAAAATTTCGTGAACGCGGCGTGAACTATGCGCGATCTGTTCGTGAACTCGTCGGGACGATGCGAGAAGTGCGCAAACTATGCTAAAACTATGCATGAACCCGTCGTGCCAGTTCGTGTCAATGTGGACAGGTGAGCTGTGTTTCTGAGGTAATTTTTTTTTTTTTTATTTTCCAGTTCGTGCCACAAAATGTCACGACTTGCCATGACAAATTCGTGGCAAAAAGTCGTGCAAGTGTCAGCCTGGCATTACTTAGCGTTCCTGTAATCTTATACTTGTGAGCTAAGGATAGGGTCTTTGGGGGAGCGTATAGGTCTCGAATCCTCCTAGGTATAGATTTACCTGCTGAGTCATCAATAGCCATTTCCTGGGCCTCCCTGGTTCTAGTTTGGGTGAGAGGGGGAGTGGGCGCTGATCATATGGATATATAGTCAGTCTCTTGGGTATTGACCGGTAAGCGAGGGTAATGTCACTTTCCTTTGCCTCTGCTATTCATGAGCGGTATTTAAAGCTTTATACCTCTCGTTTCGATATTACTACTACTACTACTACTACTACTATTGTTATTATTATTATCATCATCACCTGCTAAGCTGCAACCATATTTTAAAAAGCAGATGCTGTAAGCCCAAGGGCTCCAACAGGGAAAATACCCCACTCTTATAGTGAGTTCTTTTATTTACGTGACATATTCCAAAACTGTATATATTTTTTGATATGTTACGGAAGGTCTAAGTAGAAATACTCTTTGTTAAGGTTTCGCTTTCGCATATAACCTTTAGCTGCAGTTTTAATCTAAAGTTACGCATATTTTTATTTATTTTTGCAATGGAAAATCCTTATATTTTGCCCCTGAGTAACTGAACCAAAGTAAATATATTAAATTAAAATGTTAAATGTCAACAGAGATCAATTTTGACAGTTCACAGTTTCAGTAATGGACCTTGTCTCTGGCATTCGACGTCACGTTAATGGTGACTTTTGACTAGAGCGAAGTATATGGTTTACTTTGATTTATGTCCCTGTTGAGGGATACGAATACTTTCAAGGGTTAAAGGCCACTCATGAATGACAGAGGCAAGGGGCAGTGGCATTGCCCTATCAAACAGGACCCTAGAGACTGACCATATATACATATGATCAGCGCCTAAGCCCCCTCTCCACCCAAGCTAGGTCCAAGGAGGGCCAGAGAATGGCTGCTGATGTCTCAGCAGATAAACCTATAGGCTCCCTAAACTCCGACCCATCCTTAGCTCACATGGATGGTGAGGTTGCAGTGATCAAAGAAACTAGGGAGTTTGAGCACGACTCCAACCCCAGCCTTGCGTTCACTAGTCAGGGACGTTACCACGTTGGCCACTACAAAATCTTTGAAGGTTTAAAGGTCGTTCATGAATGGCAGAGGCAAGGGGCAGTGACAATGCCCTGGCTAGTTGTGGAATAATCATCCCAATCGGGTAGATGAATCGATATAATTTCAAAAGTTCAAAGTAGCAGCAAATGTTTTTATGTTGAACAGGCTGACATATGATCAGCGCCCAAGCCCCTTCTCCACCCCAGCTAACACCATGGAGAGCCTTAGTTCACATGGATGGTGATGTTGCAGACACTAACAAACAAATTATCGAGCTTGAGTGGGACTCGAACTCCAGATCGGCGATTGCTAAGCAGGAACGTTTCCAATAGATCAGCACAGTGGTAAATTTAACATAAATTAATGTCTTTTCCGCTGAAGAAATTGAATGTGAAGGGAACCAAATACACTTCCAAGCCACTAAATATAACCAGCTTCAGAATCTAAATTTAAGGATAATTACAAACACTGAAACTTCCACTGAATCTAGATTAAATTGGAAACTTTTTATCCAGTGTTGATTAGAGAGATTTGACTGTTTTGATAGGAGATTGCCATAGATAAAAGATCGTAAAGATGGAAGATAGTTCACCAATCAAGAGTGGAAAGTAGTCTAAGTCAATGGAGAATGGTTAGAGTTCTCGTGCTTGAGGGTACACTCGGGCACACTTCTATCTAGTTTCCCTTCCTCTTGGTTTGTTAAAGTTTTTTTTTATAGTTTTATAGGAAATATTTTTTTTAAAGTTACTATACTTAAAATATTTTACTTTTCTTTATTTCCTTTCATCACTGGGCTATTTTCCCTGTTGGGCCCCTGGGCTTATAGCATCCTGCTTTTCCAACTAAGGTTGTAGCTTATCATTTAATAATAATAAGAAGAAGAAATATGTATACGAATCAGCAAGACTTTAACCAACCTAGAGAGAAGTCATGCTTTAGTAGTGGGTATTCTACAACTGGCTATATCCATGTAATTAACCAGCTAATGGAAAATTAACTGAATATGAAAATCCATAGCCACTATGTATGGGTTTTATAGACTATGAGAAAGCTTTTGATTTTGTCAAAATATCAGCAGTAATGAAAGCCCTTCAAAACAAGGAATAGGAGAATCTTATGTTAGAACACTTCATGATACATACACAGGAAGTACAGCAATCCTAAAACTACGTAAAGATTAAGATCGTGAGAAAAGTTCACAGCATGCCTAGAAGTTGGAGTTATTAGTGAAAGCTTAATACCCTATCTGGGGTCAGATTTGAAAGCAGCGTTAATTAGTGACTGAGTGCATGGGTCAAGCTTTCATTTTGAACTTTTGGAATCTTTTGCATAGAAATTATACTGGAATTTATATTTTAAACTTCAAACGAAGTAAGAACATAAATAAAAGTATAATGAATTTTTCTATATACTTCAATTTAAAATATATGAAGAAATTCAAGATTCTTTGAAGATTGAATTAAATTATTATTTTAGATTTTACCAATGAGAAAGTATTTGTAAAAGTATTTTAAAAGATCCCTTGCAAATGATATAGGTTCTGAAGTCAGCTCTGATTTTCTGCATCGAATCTCTGCCATTTGAATGGGATTCAATTTCTTGTCCAAAGTGCAGTAAGACGCCGATTGCTTATTCCATGAGACATCATTTAGTCCAAATAACCCGAATAAGTTCTGGTATTACATTATTATTACCTTTTGATTTACTCTCTTTCCTGCTGCATATCAGAGAGGGAATTTTGATTCTTTCATTCCATAGCAGATAAGAAATTCAGTCCTTTCTGTTCAACAGCAAATAAGCAATGTTGCTCGCTTTTGTATAACATGAGCAATTCGATTCTTTCTGATTCACAGCTAATAAGGATTTGAACTCTCTCCATTCGGAAGATAAGTTAGATAGCAAATAAAGAATTCAACTTTCTTCGTTCCGTAGCAGGTAAGGAATTTTGATTATCTCTTCCTTAGCAGATAAGGAATTTTAATTATCTCTTCCTTAGCAGATAAGGAATTTTGATTATATCTTCCTTAGCAGATAAGGAATTTTGATCATCTCTTCCTTAGCAGATAAGGAATTTTGATTATCTCTTCCTTATCAGCTAAGGAATTTTGATTATCTCTTCCTGAGCAGATAAGGAATTCGATTTTCTCTGTTCCATATCATATAAGATAAGGAATTTTAATTTCTCTGTTCCTTAGCAGATAAGGAATTAGACCATCTTTGTTCCATAACAGATAAGAAATTTAACTTTCTTCATTCCATAACAGATAAGGAATTGGATTTTCTCTATTCCATAACCGATACGCAATTTGACTTTTTCAATTCCATAACAGATAAGGAATTTGACTTTCTCCATTCCATAACATATAAGGAATTTGATTTTCTCCATTCCATAACATATAAGGAATTTGATTTTCTCTATTCCATAACCGATACGCAATTTTACTTTTTCCATTCCTGAACGGAAAAGGAATTTTATTTTCTCTATTCCATAACAGGTCCGGAATTTGACTTTCTCCATCTAAAACATTAGGAATTTGACTTTCTCTATTCCATAACAGATACGGAATTTGACTTTCTCCATCTAAAACAGATTAGGAATTTGACTTTCTCTATTCCATAACAGATACGGAATTTCACTTTCTCCATCTAAAACAGATTAGGAATTTGACTTTCTCTATTACATAACAGATACGCAATTTGACTTTCTCCATCTAAAACAGATTAGGAA
This sequence comes from Palaemon carinicauda, assembly GCF_036898095.1. Taxonomy (NCBI): domain Eukaryota; kingdom Metazoa; phylum Arthropoda; class Malacostraca; order Decapoda; family Palaemonidae; genus Palaemon; species Palaemon carinicauda. The sequence goes on along the minus strand of NC_090750.1, from coordinate 61,435,525 downwards.
TTTGACTTTCTCCATTCAAAACAGGAATTTGACTTTCTCCATTCAAAACAGGAATTTGACTTTCGCCATTCAAAACAGGAATTTGACTTTCTCTATTCCATAACCGATACGCAATTTGACTTTCCCCATCTAAAACAGATTAAGAAATTTGACTTTCTCTATTCCATAACAGATAAGGAATTTGACTTTCTCCATCCAAAACAGATTAGGAATTTGACTTTCTCCATTCCATAACAGATACGGAATTTAACTTTCTCCATCTGAAACAGATTAGGAATTTGACTTTATCCATTCCATAACAGATAGAGTCTTTGACTCTGTCTTTCATATCAGATATAAAATTCGGATCTCCATTTCATCGTTTTCTGCTATTTCTCATGGGATGAGGCTGTTGAGCCCACACCCTTCCCTACCCTGGCTGGGACCTATACC
>NC_090750.1:61427593-61432593 GCF_036898095.1 Palaemon carinicauda | reverse complement strand
CTCTAATAGTCAGGCCTTTTTCATCATGAGGCTCAAACTATACAGAACAGCAATAATTCTAATAGTCAGGCCTTTTCCATCTTGAGGCTCATTCCTACACAGAACAGCAATAATTCTTATAGTCAGGCCTTTTCCATCTTGAGGCTCAATACTATACAGAACAACAATAATTCTAATAGTCAGGCCTTCTCCATCATGAGGCTCAATACTATACAGAACAACAATAATTTTAATTGTCAGGCCTTTTCCATCATGAGGCTCAATACTCTAATAGTCAGGCCTTCTCCATCATGAGGCTCAATACTATACAGAACAACAATAATTCTAATTGTCAGGCCTTTTCCATCATGAGGCTCAATACTCTAATATTCAGGCCTTCTCCATCATGAGGCTCAATACTATACAGAACAGCAATAATTCTAATAGTCAGGCCTTTTCCATCTTGAGGCTCAATACTACACAGAACAGCAATAATTCTTATAGTCAGGGCTTTTCCATCTTGAGGCTCAATACTATACAGAACAACAATAATTCTAGTAGTCAGGCCTTCTCCATCATGAGGCTCAATACTATACAGAACAACAATAATTCTAATTGTCAGGCCTTTTCCATCATGAGGCTCAATACTATACAGAACAACAATAATTCTAATTGTCAGGCCTTTTCCATCATGAGGCTCAATACTCTAATAGTCAGGCCTTCTCCATCATGAGGCTCAATACTATACAGAACAACAATAATTCTAATTGTCAGGCCTTTTCCATCATGAGGCTCACTACTCTAATAGTCAGGACTTTTCCACCATGAGGCTCAATACTATACAGAACAGCAATAATTCTAATAGTCAGGCCTTTTCCATCTTGAGGCTCATTCCTACACAGAACAACAATAATTCTAATTGTCAGGCCTTTTCCATCATGAGGCTCAATACTCTAATAGTCAGGACTTTTCCACCATGAGGCTCAATACTATACAGAACAACAATAATTCTAATAGTCAGGCCTTCTCCATCGTGAGGCTCAATACTACACAGAACAACAATAATTCTAATAGTCAGGCCTTTTCCATCGTGAGGCTCAATACTACACAGAACAACAATAATTCTAATAGTCACCTTCTCCATCGTGAGGCTCAATACTACACAGAACAACAATAATTCTAATAGCCAGGCCTTCTCCATCGTGAGGCTCAATACTACACAAAACAACAATAATTCTAATAGTCAGGCCTTCTCCATCGTGAGGCTCAATACTACACAGAACAACAATAATTCTAATAGTCAGGCCTTCTCCATCGTGAGGCTCAATACTACACAGAACAGCAATAATTCTTATAGTCAGGCCTTTTCCATCTTGAGGCTCAATACTATACAGAACAACAATAATTCTAATAGTCAGGCCTTTTCCATCTTGAGGCTCAATACTATACAGAACAACAATAATTCTAATAGTCAGGCCTTCTCCATCATGAGGCTCAATACTATACAGAACAACAATAATTCTAATTGTCAGGCCTTTTCCATCATGAGGCTCAATACTCTAATAGTCAGGCCTTTTCCATCTTGAGGCTCAATACTACACAGAACAACAATAATTCTAATAGTCAGGCCTTTTCCATCTTGAGGCTCAATACTATACAGAACAACAATAATTCTAATAGTCAGGCCTTCTCCATCATGAGGCTCAATACTATACAGAACAACAATAATTCTAATTGTCAGGCCTTTTCCATCATGAGGCTCAATACTCTAATAGTCAGGCCTTCTCCATCATGAGGCTCAATACTATACAGAACAGCAATAATTCTAATAGTCAGGCCTTTTCCATCTTGAGGCTCAATACTACACAGAACAGCAATAATTCTTATAGTCAGGGCTTTTCCATCTTGAGGCTCAATACTATACAGAACAACAATAATTCTAATAGTCAGGCCTTCTCCATTATGAGGCTCAATACTATACAGAACAACAATAATTTTAATTGTCAGGCCTTTTCCATCATGAGGCTCAATACTCTAATAGTCAGGCCTTCTCCATCATGAGGCTCAATACTATACAGAACAACAATAATTCTAATTGTCAGGCCTTTTCCATCTTGAGGCTCAATACTCTAATAGTCAGGCCTTCTCCATCATGAGGCTCAATACTATACAGAACAGCAATAATTCTAATAGTCAGGCCTTTTCCATCTTGAGGCTCAATACTACACAGAACAGCAATAATTCTTATAGTCAGGCCTTTTCCATCTTGAGGCTCAATACTATACAGAACAACAATAATTCTAATAGTCAGGCCTTCTCCATCATGAGGCTCAATACTATACAGAACAACAATAATTCTAATAGTCAGGCCTTCTCCATCGTGAGGCTCAATACTACACAGAACAATAATAATTCCAATAGTCAGGCTTTCTCCATCGTGAGGCTCAATACTACACAGAACAACAATAATTCTAATAGTCAGGCCTTCTCCATCGTGAGGCTCAATACTACACAGAACAACAATAATTCCAATAGTCAGGCCTTCTCCATCGTGAGGCTCAATACTATACAGAACAACAATAATTCCAATAGTCAGGCCTTCTCCATCGTGAGGCTCAATACTACACAGAACAACAATAATTCTAATAGTCAGGCCTCTTCCATCTTGAGGCTCATTCCTACACAGAACAACAATAATTCTAATAGTCAGGCCTTCTCCATCACGAAGCTCAATACTACACAGAACAACAATAATTCTAATAGTCAGGCCTTCTCCATCACGAGGCTCAATACTACACAGAACAACAATAATTCCAATAGTCAGGCCTTCTCCATCGTGAGGCTCAATACTACACAGAACAACAATAATTCTAATAGTCAGGCCTCTTCCATCTTGAGGCTCATTCCTACACAGAATAACAATAATTCTACTAGTCAGGCCTTCTCCATCACGAGGCTCAATACTATACAGAACAACAATAATTCTAATAGTCAGGCCTTCTCCATCACGAGGCTCAATACTATACAGAACAACAATAATTATAATAGTCAGGCCTTCTCCATCACGAGGCTCAATACTATACAGAACAACAATAATTTTAATAGTCAGGCCTCTTCCATCATGAGGCTCATTCCTACACAGAACAACAATAATTCTAATAGTCAGGCCTTCTCCATCACGAGGCTCAATACTATACAGAACAACAATAATTCTAATAGTCAGGCCTTCTCCATCATGAGGCTCAATACTATACAGAACAACAATAATTCTAATAGTCAGGCCTCTTCCATCTTGAGGCTCATTCCTACTCAGAACAACAATAATTCCAATAGTCAGGCCTTCTCCATCCTGAGGCTCAATACTATACAGAACAACAATAATTATAATAGTCAGGCCTTCTCCATCACGAGGCTCAATACTATACAGAACAACAATAATTTTAATAGTCAGGCCTCTTCCATCTTGAGGCTCATTCCTACACAGAACAACAATAATTCTAATAGTCAGGCCTTCTCCATCACGAGGCTCAATACTATACAGAACAACAATAATTCTAATAGTCAGGCCTTCTCCATCACGAGGCTCAATACTATACAGAACAACAATAATTCTAATAGTCAGGCCTTCTCCATCACGAGGCTCAATACTATACAGAACAACAATAATTCTAATAGTCAGGCCTCTTCCATCTTGAGGCTCATTCCTACACAGAACAACAATAATTCTAATAGTCAGGCCTTCTCCATCACGAGGCTCAATACTATACAGAACAACAATAATTCTAATAGTCAGGCCTTCTCCATCACGAGGCTCAATGCTATACAGAACAACAATAATTCTAATAGTCAGGCCTTCTCCATCATGAGGCTCAATACTATACAGAACAACAATAATTCTAATAGTCAGGCTTTTTCCATCACGAGGCTCAATACTATACAGAACAACAATAATTCTAATAGTCAGGCCTTCTCCATCACGAGGCTCAATACTATACAGAACAACAATAATTCTAATAGTCAGGCCTTCTCCATCACGAGGCTCAATACTATACAGAACAACAATAATTCTAATAGTCAGGCCTCTTCCATCTTGAGGCTCATTCCTACACAGAACAACAATAATTCTAATAGTCAGGCCTTCTCCATCACGAGGCTCAATACTATACAGAACAACAATAATTCTAATAGTCAGGCCTTCTCCATCACGAGGCTCAATACTATACAGAACAACAATAATTCTAATAGTCAGGCCTCTTCCATCTTGAGGCTCATTCCTACACAGAACAACAATAATTCTAATAGTCAGGCCTTCTCCATCACGAGGCTCAATACTATACAGAACAACAATAATTCTAATAGTCAGGCCTTCTCCATCACGAGGCTCAATACTATACAGAACAACAATAATTCTAATAGTCAGGCCTCTTCCATCTTGAGGCTCATTCCTACACAGAACAACAATAATTCTAATAGTCAGGCCTTCTCCATCACGAGGCTCAATACTATACAGAACAACAATAATTCTAGGCCTTCTCCATCATGAGGCTCAATACTATACAGAACAACAATAATTCTAATAGTCAGGCCTTTTCCATCTTGAGGCTCATTCCTACACAGAACAACAATAATTCTAATAGTCAGGCCTTTTCCATCACGAGGGTCAATACTATACAGTACAACAATAATTCTAATAGTCAGGCCTTCTCCATCACGAGGCTCAATACTACACAGAACAACAATAATTTTTAGTAGCCAGGCCTTCTCCATAAGGAGGCTCAATACTACACAGAACAGCAATAATTCTAATAGTCAGGCCTTTTCCATCATGAGGCTCAATACTATACAGAACAACAATAATTCTAATAGTCAGGCCTCTTCCATCTTGAGGCTCATTCCTACACAAAACAACAATAATTCCAATAGTCAGGCCTTCTCCATCGTGAGGCTCAATACTACACAGAACAACAATAATTCTAATTGCCAGGCCTTCTCCATCGTGAGGCTCAATACTACACAGAACA
>NC_090750.1:61420093-61422593 GCF_036898095.1 Palaemon carinicauda | reverse complement strand
TAAATATATTCTTTCATTTGACAACTAATTAATCTCGTTACAAGTATGATTCAAAGTATGAATAGATTCCTTCATTTGACAACTAATTAATCTCGTTCCAAGTATGATTCAAAGTATAAATATATTCCTTCATTCGACAAGTAATTAATCTCGTTCCTAGTATAATTACCAGTGTAAATATATTCTTTCATTTGACAACTAATTAATCTCGTTCCAAGTTTGATTCAAAGTATAAATATATTCCTTCATTCGACAAGTAATTAATCTCGTTCCAAGTTTGATTCAAAGTATAAATATATTCCTTCATTCGACAAGTAATTAATCTCGTTCCAAGTTTGATTCAAAGTATAAATATATTCCTTCATTCGACAAGTAATTAATCTCGTTCCAAGTTTGATTCAAAGTATAAATATATTCCTTCATTCGACAAGTAATTAATCTCGTTCCAAGTATGATTCATAGTATAAATATATTCCTTCATTTGACAGCTAATTAATTTCGTTCCGAGTATGATTGAATGTATAAATATATTCCTTCATTTGACAACTAATTAATCTCGTTACAAGTATGATTCTAAGTGTAAATATATTACGATCTCAAAGTCGTTACTTCAGTCTTATTCCACATTTTTGCTGATACCTAGTCAACTATAGTCAATTTTTTTTAGTGAGGCAGATTTGCACAGACTTGCAGGGGTGCCCCTTTAGCTGGGATAAGTTCCCTGATAGCTGATTGGTCGGAAGTATCATTGTCCGGATACTTCCGACCAATCAGTGCTCAGGAAATTTTTCCGAGCTAAAAGGGCACCCCAGCGAGTAGGTGTAAATCTGCCTCGCTAAAAAAAATTGACTCTAGTGTCAATGAGTTCACTTTGCGACGAATCGTGTAACTCTTAGCTAAGTTTATCGAGACTATTATTCCTGTTAATCGCTTTACTTTTCACGAATGCATAGAATGTTTTTTGTTCATGAAATGTCCAGGTTTTATTTAGTTTGATGGGATCCACTGACCTTTTATCCACACGTGGAAAATCATATTTATGTGGATTTTTAGTTTCCACTTCTGTAACATGCAACATTGCATATAAGATTTATATTTGAAAGTAAGGTTAATACCTGTCGTTTCCTCCTTTTTTTTCATTTTTCATTTTCAAATTTTTCTAATTTGAGTTATATCTACCGTGTACAACTTCTAGTGCTTATTTTTATAATAAAAATTTATAATATTTTCTTTTTTCATTTTTGATTTTAAAATTAAAAAAAAAAATTGCGTTATCTCTGATTTGTACAATTTCTAGTTTTTTTTTATAATCACAATGCATTATTTTTCCTTTTTTCATTTTTGATTTTTAAATTTACAAAATTGCGTTATCTCTGATTTGTGCAATTTCTATTGTTTTTTTTTATAATCCCAATTCATTATTTTTCCTTTTTTCATTTTTGATTTTCAAATTTAAAAAATGGCGTTATATCTATTATGTACAATTTCTAGTGGTTTTTTTATAATCACAATTTATTCTTTTTTCTTTTTTCATATTTTATTTAAAGATTTAAAAAATTACGTTATCTCTGATTTGTACAATTTCTAGTGTTTTTTTTTATAATCACAATTCATTATTTTTCCTTTTTTTCATTTTTGATTTTCAAATTTACAAAATTGCGTTATATCTACCTTGTACAATTTCTAGTGTTTTTTTTTTATAATCACAATTCCTACTTTAATTTAGGGTATTAGGAACAGCCTACCTCTTTGATCCTTCAGCAATATGATTTAGCCTTAAGAGGTACCTCCTGAGATATATAAAAATAATATAACAATACATTGCGGTCTATCCTTATTGGCATATAACTCCTTTCTTATCATTCTCAGTAAAGGTTTAAAGGCCGCTCATGAATAGCAGAGACAAGGGACAGTGACATTGCCCTACCAAGCAGAACAATGCCCAAGAGACTGACCATATATACAAATGATCAGCGACCAAGCCTCCCTCTCCACCCAAGCTAGGACCAAGGAGGGCCAGGCAATGGCTGCTGATGACTCAGCAGATAGACCTATAGGCTCCCCCAAAACCCTCATCATCCTTAGCTCACAAGGATGGTGAGGTTGCAGTGACCAAAGGAACTAACGAGTTTCAGCGGGACTCGAACCCATGTCTAGCGTTCACTAGTCAGGGACGTTAATGCCTCGGCTACTATAACATATAGAACAATGAGCCGGCCTAGGATTATAATTTTTCATATTAGCCAGTAGAACAAAATCTATTTTAAGATTATATTTTGATTCTTTATTTTTCATTTATAAACGTCATTTTTTTTATTGAAGCCTATGGCTTCGTCTATTACATTCACATTTCTCTTTACCATCTCACTAAGAATATTTCTACTTTCAATGAATTTCTTTTAAATTAGAAAAAAATATCCAAGAATATCTCTTCATTCAATGACTTATTTTTTTTAAATTTAAATATATATATATATATATATATATATATATATATATA
>NC_090750.1:61415093-61417593 GCF_036898095.1 Palaemon carinicauda | reverse complement strand
CCTAGTTTTCACTGATTAAACCTTTAAATAACGCATCAAAATGTTAGGGGGACCCTATAGGTCTACCTGCTGAATAATCAGCAGCCATTGCCTGGCCCTCCCAGGTCCTAGTTTTCACTGATTAAACCTTTAAATACATTATCAAAATGTTTGTTAAAAGCAGCGAGGCCAACTGCGCTGCATATCCTGCGAGCTGATATTCGATCTCCTACTCATCATCGTTATCTCCAGACTTTTATTATTCAGGAAAACATTAAATAATCAGTGAGCAATAAGGCCGTTGTCTAGGCAATATCACGCCCTGAGCATACATAGCCTCGCCTACCTTCCCATAAATTATTTGCTTCCAGTGCTGTGCTGCGGGGGGGGGGGGGGGGCTGTGGGGTCGTTGTGTCTGTGAGGTGGGGGTTGCTGTTAGGGGGGGGGGGTTAGAGGGATGTGCTGGTAGGGGTGTGTTGGGAGATGATTAATTCACGTGTTTCTCCTCGTTTTTTTTTCTTTCTTTTTTTCTTTTTTTTTTCAGAAGGAAACTTAATTTTTTTTTATTGTGTTTAGTAACTTATTGCATATGAACATTTTTCTGATTTAATTATTATTATTATTATTATTATTATTATTATTATTATTATTATTATTATTATCATCTATTTTCCGAGGGATATCTTTACATTTCTGGCATTAAATTGCGTTTAATAATTTGTTGTGGATGATGATAATAATGATAATAATAATAATAATAATAATAATTATATTATTATTATTATTATTATTATTATTATTATTAATATATCTTCGGAAGGAAAATTTTAACATTCTTTTTACATTTTGTTAAATAATGTATTGTAAATGTAAAATTTTCTTATTCCATCATCATCATCATGATTTTCATTATTATTATTATTATTATTATTATTATTATTATTATTATTATTATTATTATTATTATTATTACCAAAATAAGAAGCTCTTGTGCTTTAGTAAAGGGAAAATAAACGGAAAAATCAACAGAAGAAAAAAGAAACATTTAACGAGACATAAGATGATAGATAACGTAATTTTCCTTATATTCTGTCGTGTTATTAATTGTCATTTCTATATGTAATGAGGTCATAGGTCACTGGAATGAAGGTCAATTCGAAATTAATTTCTCTCAGGTTAAATAACTTCTAGTAGATTTCCCCTTAATATATTGTTCATATTTAAGCTTAATCACTTTATCATCAGGGAAGTAACTTGAAAAAGAGGGGTAGTCAGTTGAGCGCAGATATCCGCCACGGCAGGTTATTTCTTGACATTTTGTTTAACCTTGACCTTTGACCTTGACATGTATTAATTGGCGTGGATTTTTACATACTCAAATATGAACCAAGTTGGAGATCTCTGTGATAACGATGTCCAAAGTTATGGCTCATTACGTGAATTGGGCATTTTGCTTAACCCTAACCTTGACCTTTGATCTTGACCCTCGAAAATTTAATCCTTTCCAGCTTTTAACATAACAGTTAATCCCTGCAAGTTTCATTATACTACGATTAAAATTGAAGCCAGGAAGCTGTTCATAAACATACACACATACACACAAACAAGGCGGAAAACATAACCTCCTTCCAACATCGTTTGCGGAGGTAAAATCAAAATTTTCTTTCCTTCAAGTTTTAAGTGAATCGTTAACCTGACGTGTTCTGCATTCTTACTTATTTATCATTTCGTCTTCTGTAATATGATAGTTTTCTCTTTTGATCTTTCATTTCGAGCATAAATTCCAAATGTAATTTCAAAACATCAATTTCAAACATCGCCGTATTGCTTGGAGTTTGTAACATCAAAGAGTTAACCATTTATCGGTATTGATATGCATGTGATACAGAATTGAAATCAAGAACGTTATGGGTTTTCCTGTATTTTGAGGCTCCCTGTCTTTTCTATGGATTTTTTGATAATTAAATTATATATATATATATATATATATATATATATATATATATATATATATATATATATATATATATATATATATATATATGTATATATATATGTGTGTGTGTGTGTATATTTATTTATACATTTAATCTATGCATATATGTATACAATTCATACATACATATATATACAGTATATATATATATATATATATATATATATATATATATATATATATATATATATATATATATATATATATATATATATATATATACCGTACATACATACATATAATATCTAAATATTCATACACCTTAGATAAATGTGTATTTATGGCTGTATGTAGCCGTGTATGTATAGAAACACACACACATAGATATTAAACTCAGCAATTTGACATTACATCAATCACATCAAGTGAAATTTCAAAGGTTGCTTTGCGCTGTCACTCGCTCGACTCGGTCTTTGAATTTTGCATTGGGCGTTGGAGGAGATATTATTGATTTTATGACACATTTATGAGCCTTCCGTTTAAAGAGACTGCTGGCCGAGATGCTAAAACCTCTCTAGAATAAAA
>NC_090750.1:61400093-61410093 GCF_036898095.1 Palaemon carinicauda | reverse complement strand
ATACGGCTGGGAACAATATATTTTTTACGTGAATTTCCGATTAGAATTACTGGTTTTTTTTTTTCAAGTACTTTCCATTTCAAAAACGAATACATTGACGTATAGGAGAGATATTACGGTCACCAACCCCGCAAAAATAATACCAAAGTGAGGTAAAATTACGGTCGCCTGTGTTTTATTGAAATATGGCTTAGAACAGTGTTTTTTTACGGAGAATTTCCGATTAAAGTTAATGTTTTTTTTTTTTTTTTTTTTTTTTTTTTTTTTTTTTTTTTTTTTTTTTTTTTAGGTATTTACCATTTTGAAACGGATTATATTGACGTTAAGGAGTGATATTATGGTCACCAACCCGTAAAAGATAATATCAAAGTAATGTAAAAATTACGGCCGCCTGTATTTAACTGAAATACGGCTTAGAGCAGTATATTTTTTTACGTGAATTTCCGATTAAAGTTACGCTTTTTTTTTCTTAACAGCGTAGTCCAATTTATAGCCGCTCTACGCCATCTAAGTTAATTAAACTCCTCGCGAATAGAAACAGGCCTCACGCTCTCTTTTGCGAAGGTTTTACGTGACTCAAAACATTTCTGTGCTACAAACGCCAAGTTTTGGAAACAGTCAGTCCTCATTTGGCCAAGCACAGGAGTAAAATGAATCCTAAACTTTTGGGGGTCCAACTTTTGTATCTTGTCGACACACGACTGGGAGAGAAATTCGATGGGGTCAGGAAAGTTTATGGAGATTTGGTTGTTTTCTTTTTTGTTTATTTACTTTTGATATGTTTTAGGTTTATGGTATGATGTGATATATATCGTCTTTAGTGTAGAAAAAAATAACTATAATTGATTATTAATTTAATTGGGAGAGAAATTCTATGGGGTCAGGAAAGTTTATGGAGATTTGGTTGTTTTCTTTATTATTTTTTTACTTTGGATATGTTTTAGGTTTATGGTATGATGATAAATATCGTCTTTAGTGTAGAAGAAAATAACTACAGGTGATTATTAATTTAATTGGGAGAGAAATTTGATAGGGTCAGGAAAGTTTATGGAGATTTGGTTGTTTTCTTTATTACTTTTTTACTTTGGATATGTTTTAGGTTTATGGTATGATGATAAATATCGTCTTTAGTGTAGAAGAAAATAACTACAGGTGATTATTAATTTAATTGGGAGAGAAATTCGATGGGGTCAGGGGGAAAGTTTATGGAGATTTCTTTATTATTTATTTACTTTGGATATATTTTAAGTTTAAGGTGCGATGATAAATATCGTCTTTAGTGTAGAAGAAAATAAGTACTGGTAATTATCAATTTAATATAATGTTAGATTTTATATATGATAGTATAGTTTTTTGTGTAAAAGAAAATAACAACGGATAATTCTTAATTTGCTATAAATAATGTTAGATTTAATATAATATATCATTAGTGTAAAAGAAAAAACCAGATAATTGTTAATTTACTATAAATAATGCTAAATTTAATATATAATAAAATAGTCTTTAGTGTAGAAGAAAATAACTACAGGTTATTAATTTACTATAAGTAATGTTAGATTTAATATATGTTAATATCGATTTTAGTGTAAAAGGAAAAAAACAATAGATTATTATTAAGGACTATAGATAATGTTAGATTTGAAATATGACAATATCGTTTTTTACTGTAAAATAACAAACAATAGATTATTATCAATTCACTATAAATAATGTTAATTTTAATATTTGATAATATCATCTTTAGTGTAAAAGAAATTAACAGGTGGTTATTAATTTCCTATAGATAATGTTAGATTTAATAAAAGATAATATCGTCTTTAGTATAAAAGAAAATAAAAGCATATAATTATCAATTTACTAATTAAAAGGTTAGATTCAATATATGATAATATCGTCTTTAGTATAATAGATAATAACAATAGATTATTATTAATTTACTCTGAATAATGTTAGATTTAATAAAAGATAATATCGCCTTTAGTATAAAAAAATAAAGGATAATTATTTACTACAAATAATGTGAGATTTAGTATATGATAATATCGTTTTTTAGTGTAAAGGGAAAAAAAAAAACAATAGATTATTATCAATTTACTGTAAATAATGTTAGATTTAATATATAATATCATCGTTAGTGTAAAAGAAAAGAACAATAGATAATTATTAATTTACTCTGAATATCGTTAGTTTTAATATATGATTATATCATCTTTAATGTAAAAGAAACTAACAATAGATTATTATTAATTTACTATAAATAATGTTAGTTTTAATAATTGTTATTATCTTTAGCGTAAATTTATGAATAAAAGATTATTAATTTACTATAAATGATATTAGTTTTAATAATTGTTATAATTTTTAGTGTAAATTTGTGAACAAAAGATTATTATTAATTTACTATAAATAATGTTAGTTTTAATAATTATTATCATCTTTAGTGTAAATTTATGAAGAAAATATTGTTATTTACTATAAATAATAGTTTTAATAATTGTTATCATCTTTAGTGTAAATTTATGAACAAAAGACTATTATTAATTTACTAGAAATAATGTTAGATTCATTATATGATTATATCGTCTTCAGCATAAAAGAAAATAAGATAAGTATTAATATAATAGAAGTAATATTTACTATAGTTTTAACTTTGATAGTCATGAGCGCTGTAGCGATTTCTATTGAAGCTTTTGAAGATTATAACTAAAAAAAAAAGTTTTTTTATTAATTTGAAAATAACGTTTAATAGCATTTGTCGTAAAAGAACGTTCTTAATTCTCTGTACAAAAAAAGTATATAAAAATTAATCGGTTTTGTAAAAATTTTGTTTAGAATTGAAAAATGCTCTGGAATATTATGAACGTATTATGTTATATAGAACACGTGGAGGAACAATTTTATATATATATTATATATATATATATATATATATATATATATATATATATATATATATATATATATATATATATATATATATTTATGTGTGGATGTGGGTGTGTATATATACATACATATATATATTATATATACATATATATATATATATATATATATATATATATATATATATATATATATATATATATATATACAGTATATATAAAGATTTTGTCCAAATTGATGTAATGTGAAGATAAGATTTAGTAAAAGACAATATAATATATTGAAAAATATGAATAAGTAAATTAAAAAAAAAAACCCACAGGAAATTCTCAACCAAATGTTTGAACAGATAGAAACATAATATATATGTATATATATATATATATATATATATATATATATATATATATATATATATATATATATATATATATATATATATATATATACATATATATAAAAATCTCAATAACGAACCTAGAAAAACCCAATGGTATAATGTCGAAAATTATTTCAGAAAAAAGAATGATCAAATATATTTTACGACAAAAGACTCCGAAAAGGATTGAGAAAACGGGTCATTATACCTTCTATTACGGAGAAAGTCTGAAAGAGACGAGAAATATTTTATGACTGCCAAGGCCTCTAAGAACATAAAACTCGACACCAAACGCATTTCTTAATATTTGCTGAAAATCCGAGAGAAACTGTAAGGCAGGTTCTGGCTGGAGGGCCGGGTGGTGGGGGTGGGGTGTGTGGGGGGGGGGGGCGGTTTCTTGATGGTGGGGGATGTGTGGAGTGGTTACTAATATCCCCCCTCCTCCCCCCCCCCCCATTTCGTGCGTTTCGTTGGAGTTTAGTGGGAAATCGAAGAGAGGTGTGTGGGTAATAAGAGAAATATGTGGGTAATGAGAGAAATATGTGGGTTAATGGAGAAATATGTTGGTAATAAGGGGAACATGTTTGTAGTAAGAGAAATATGTTGGTAATAAGAGGGATATATGGGTAATAAGAGAAATATGTGGTTTGTAAGAGAAATATGTGGGTGATAATAGAAATATGTGGGTAATAAGAGGGATATATGGGTAATAAGAGAAATAGGTGGTTAGTAAGAGAAATATGTGAGTAATAAGAAAAATATGTGGGTTATAAGAGATATATGTGGGTAATAAGAGAAGTATTTGGTTAATAATAAAAATATGTGGGTAATAAGAGAAACATGATGGTAATAAGAGAAATATGTTAGTAATAATAGGAATCTGTGGGTAATAAGATAAATATGTGGTTAATAAGAGGAATATGGGGGTATTGAGAGGAATATGTTGGTGATAAGAGCTTTTTGTGGATAATAAGAGGAATATGTGGGTAATAAGAGAAATATGCGGATAATAAGAGACATATGTTGGTAATAAAAGGAACATGTGGGTAGTAAGAGGAATGTGTGGGTAGTAATAGAAAAATGTGGGTAATAAGAGGAATATGTGAGTAATAGGAGAAATATGTGGTTAATAAAAGAAATATGTGGGTAATAAGAGAAATATGTAGTTAATGAAGGGAATGTGTTGGTAATAAGAGAAATGTGTGGGTAATAAGAGGAATATGTAGTTAATAATAGAAATATGTGGGTAATGAGAGGAATATGTGGGTAATTGGAGAAATATGGGGTTAATAAGAGAAATATGTGGGTAATAAGAGAAATATGTAGTTAATAAGAGGAATATGTGGGTAATAAGGTGAATGTGTGGGTAATAAGAGAAATAGGTGGATTATAAGAGAAATATGGGGTTAATAAGAGGAATATGTGGGTGATAAGAAAAATATGTTGGTAATAAGAGGAATATGTGGATAATAAGAGAAATATGTGGGAAGAGAGAAGTACGTGTGTTATGTGTTAATTTCCGAAGATAATTATTTGGATAATAAATTATATTCGATGAGAAGTGTGTGGGTAATAAGAGGAATGTGTGGGTAATAAGAGAGACAGGTGGGTAAAGTATTTGTGGGAAGAGAGAGGTACGTGGGTTATTTATTTGTTTAGAAAATGAATATTTGGATAATAAAATCCGGTGAAAACTACATTTTGCCTAAACTTGAAAGCTAAGTTGAGTCAGATAGTACTGATAATAATAATAATAATAATAATAATAATAATAATAATAATAATAATAATAATAATAATACTAAATTATTATTATTATTATTATTATTATTTATTACAACTAGCTAAGCTTACAACCCTAGCTTGAAAAGCAGGATACTATAAGCCCAAAGGCTCCAACACGATAAAATAGATCAGCGAGGAAAGGCAACAAATAAATAAACTACAGAAGAAGTAATGAACAATTACAAACGAATCTTAACACTCAATTAAACACTCTCTGAAACTGCTTTCTCAAGAAAAGTAAATTTCCTAAACCCTTCTAACGTTACGTTGTAAATTCGCTGACCACTGGATTTTTTTTTCCCCAGCCCAGCCGAGTCAATGGCAGTTGTAAAAACGATTAAGTTCTTATAAGTGTTTCGGATCTGGGCAGGAGTTCTGAATTTACTTGTGTCTGTGATTCTCTCCTACGGCTAAAACTCTCGTCAGCGGAAGATTTTGCTTCAAATCCTTATATACTCCAACTCTTCTTCTTCTTTTTAAGCTTGCAGCAGTTTTAAAAGAGAGAGAGAGAGAGAGAGAGAGAGAGAGAGAGAGAGAGAGAGAGAGAGAGAGAGAGAGAGAGAGAGAGAAGGGTTTTACATTCTTTTATATATAATATCTTTTTTACCAGAAGTTTTTATTTCTTGTTCTAAATCTTCCTTCTTTAGCTTTCAAAAGATTTGAGAGAGAGAGAGAGAGAGAGAGAGAGAGAGAGAGGAGAGAGAGAGAGAGAGAGAGAGAGAGAGAGAGAGAGAGAGAGAGAGAGAGAAGGGTTTTGACATTTTTCTATGTAATTCTTTTTTTACAGGATAAGTTTTTTATTTATTATTATGAATCTTCCTTCAGTTCTCAAAAGAATTGAGAGAGAGAGAGAGAGAGAGAGAGAGAGAGAGAGAGAGAGAGAGAGAGAGAGAGAGAGAGAGAGAGAGAGAGAGAGAGAGAGAGAGAGGTTTTTACATATTTTTCTATGTAATCCTTTTTTACTAGGATAAGTTTTATTTATTATAAATCTTCCTTTTTAAGCTCTCAAAAGAATTGGGAGAGAGAGAGAGAGAGAGAGAGAGAGAGAGAGAGAGAGAGAGAGAGAGAGAGAGAGAGAGAGAGAGAGAGAGAGAGAGAGGGTTTTTACATATTTTTCTATGTAATCCTTTTTTACTAGGATAAGTTTTATTTATTATAAATCTTCCTCCTTTAGCTCTCAAAAGAATTGAGAGAGAGAGAGAGAGAGAGAGAGAGAGAGAGAGAGAGAGAGAGAGAGAGAGAGAGAGAGAGAGAGAGAGAGAGAGAGAGGGGGTTTCAAAATTCTTTTGTGTTATATGAAGGCTTTTTAAACATTTTATTTTTTATTCATTTGGGATTTTGCTAAATCTGTATTAAAGTTCATTGTTGATAGAACTTCACCTTTTATGTAACAATGAGTTTTTCTAGATATTTTCTTTCAATTCTTTTTATATATAGAATATGACGTCCTAGTTCTAACTATCAATCTGTGTATTTGACCTGATTTAAAATATTTTTATTTTTCTGTATAGAAAAGTAAATTATAAAACTTGAAAGTTCTAACTATCTCTCTGTTTATATTATATGATTTAAAAATAGTTTTTTTTTTTATTTTTCTGTATTGTTAAGTAAATTCAAAATACCTGAAAGTTCTAGCTGTCTCTAAGTATATTGCCTGATTTAAAGATAGTTTTTTTATTATTCTGTATTGTAAAGTAAATTAGAAATACCTGAAAGTTCTAGCTATATATCTGTGTATATCACCCGATTTAAAATAATATTTTAATTTTCTGTATGGAAAAGTAGATTAAAAAAAAATAACTTGAAAGTTCTAACTATCTATTGAGTATATTACTTGATTTCAAATAGTTTTTTATTTTTCTTTATCGAAGAGAAAATTGAAAGTACTTGAAAGTTCTAGCTATCTGCTTATATCACCTGATTTAAAATAGTATTTTATTTTCAGTGTATTGAAAAGTAAACTAGAAATACTTGAAAGTTTTAACTATTTGAGTGTATTACCTGATTTAAAATAGTATTTTAAAATACTTAAAATTCTTAAAATCAATGAAATCCTTCACTTACTCATTAAAATGCCCTTGGTTTTTTTTCTCTTTTTTATATATACAATATTGGACCTCTCATGCCAATTTGTTTTGTAATATTTTGTTTAGTTAATCATACCATTCTCTAAATATACTATACTTCTACACCTAACGTTAGTCTGTTGTGAAACTGGGAAAATGAAGCCTTTTGTCTATTCCATTAGAAACAAACTTCATATAACCTATTAGAAACCTCTTTGCCATGAGATTCTCGTCCTTTTCACCCAGTTTCCCTTCTTTCATTCTACCCATTTAAAACCCATTCACAAAGTTCTCGTCCTATTTCCCATTTATTCAGACTTCTTAGTTTCTCTTCATTCAACCCATTAAAAATCAATTCACCAACAAGTTCTCGTCCTATTTCCCATTTCTTCATACATTTTAGTGTGCTTCCCTTCAATCTACCCCATTAGAAACCCATTCACCAACACGTTCTCTTCCAATTTCCCATTTCTTCATACATTTTAGTGTGCTTGCCTTCAATCTACCCCATTAGAAACCCATTCACCAAGTTCTCGTCCTATTTCCCATTTCTTCATGCATCCTAGTTTCCCTTCATTCATTCTACCCCATTAGAAACCCATTTACCATGAAGTTCTCATCTTACTTCCCATTTCTCCATACACATTAGCTTCCTTTCTTTCATTCTACCCATTTCAGAAACTCCTTCTCTAACAAGTTCTCGTCCTATTTCCCATTTCTTCATACATTCTAGTTTGCTTTCCTTCATTCTACCCATTATAAACCCATTCACCAACACATTCTCTTCCTATTTCATATTTCTTCATACATTTTAGTGTGCTTGCCTTCAATCTACCCCATTAGAAACCCATTCACCAAGTTCTCGTCCTATTTCCTATTTCTTCATACATTTTAGTTTGCTTTCCTTCAATGTACCCCATTAAAAACCCATTCACCAAGTTCTCGTCCTATTTCCCATTTCTTCATGCATCCTAGTTTCCCTTCATTCATTCTACCCCCATTAGAAACCCATTTACCATGAAGTTCTCATCTTACTTCCCATTTCTCCATACATATTAGCTTCCTTTCTTTCATACTACCCATTTCAGAAACTCCTTCACCAACAAGTTCTCTTCCAATTTCCCATTTCTTCAAACATTCTAGTTTGCTTTCCTTCAATCTACCCCATTAGAAACCCATTCACTAACACGTTCTCGTCCTATTTCCCATTTCTTCATGCATCCTAGTTTCCCTTCATTCATTCTACCCATTATAAACCCATTCACCAACAAGTTCTCGTCCTATTTCCCATTTCTTCATACATTTTAGTTTGTTTTCCTTCAATCTACCCCATTAGAAACCCATTCACCGACACGTTCTCTTCCAATTTCCCATTTCTTCATACATTCTAGTTTGCTTTCCTTCATTCTACCTCATTAGAAACCCATTCACCAAGTTCTCGTCCTATTTCCCATTTCTTCATGCATCCTATTTTCCTTCATTCATTCTACCCCATTAGAAACCCATTTACCATGAAGTTCTCATCTTACTTCCCATTTCTCCATACACATTAGCTTCCTTTCTTTCATTCTACCCATTTCAGAAACTCCTTCTCTAACAAGTTCTCGTCCTATTTCCCATTTCTTCATACATTCTAGTTTGCTTTCCTTCATTCTACCCATTATAAACCCATTCACCAACACATTCTCTTCCTATTTCATATTTCTTCATACATTTTAGTGTTCTTGCCTTCAATCTACCCCATTAGAAACCCATTCACCAAGTTCTCGTCCTATTTCCTATTTCTTCATACATTTTAGTTTGCTTTCCTTCAATGTACCCCATTAAAAACCCATTCACCAAGTTCTCGTCCTATTTCCCATTTCTTCATGCATCCTAGTTTCCCTTCATTCATTCTACCCCATTAGAAACCCATTTACCATGAAGTTCTCATCTTACTTCCCATTTCTCCATACATATTAGCTTCCTTTCTTTCATACTACCCATTTCAGAAACTCCTTCACCAACAAGTTCTCTTCCAATTTCCCATTTCTTCAAACATTCTAGTTTGCTTTCCTTCAATCTACCCCATTAGAAACCCATTCACTAACACGTTCTCGTCCTATTTCCCATTTCTTCATGCATCCTAGTTTCCCTTCATTCATTCTACCCATTATAAACCCATTCACCAACAAGTTCTCGTCCTATTTCCCATTTCTTCATACATTTTAGTTTGTTTTCCTTCAATCTACCCCATTAGAAACCCATTCACCGACACGTTCTCTTCCAATTTCCCATTTCTTCATACATTCTAGTTTGCTTTCCTTCATTCTACCTCATTAGAAACCCATTCACCAAGTTCTCGTCCTATTTCCCATTTCTTCATGCATCCTAGTTTCCCTTCATTCATTCTACCCCATTAGAAACCCATTTACCATGAAGTTCTCATCTTACTTCCCATTTCTCCATACACATTAGCTTCCTTTCTTTCATTCTACCCATTTCAGAAACTCTTTCTCTAACAAGTTCTCGTCCTATTTCCCATTTCTTCATACATTCTAGTTTGCTTTCCTTCATTCTACCCATTATAAACCCATTCACCAACACATTCTCTTCCTATTTCATATTTCTTCATACATTTTAGTGTTCTTGCCTTCAATCTACCCCATTAGAAACCCATTCACCAAGTTCTCGTCCTATTTCCTATTTCTTCATACATTTTAGTTTGCTTTCCTTCAATGTACCCCATTAAAAACCCATTCACCAAGTTCTCGTCCTATTTCCCATTTCTTCATGCATCCTAGTTTCCCTTCATTCATTCTACCCCATTAGAAACCCATTTACCATGAAGTTCTCATCTTACTTCCCATTTCTCCATACATATTAGCTTCCTTTCTTTCATACT
>NC_090750.1:61372819-61377819 GCF_036898095.1 Palaemon carinicauda | reverse complement strand
ATACTGTTTATATACGCATATATAACATACATACATACACACATGAATGTAAATATATACAATAAATACAGTTTATTACAGTATATTTATATATATATATATATATATATATATTATATATTATTATACACACTCTTAGTTATATCCGTATATAAAAATATATACATACACGCATAAATGTATCTCTATGTACAAGCTTATATCTAGATCACATCCCCAAACGGCCTCTAAATCTTCCTCTATGGACGGCCTCGGCTCCATCCAATGGTCTTGGCCTCCGCGATAACTCTCCGTCAATTAACTTTTCTTAAGCCGAAGAGAAAAAATCGCAGTCCTCTGAAACCATCCAATTAGAGGGAGAGATTAACGAGACCTTCTGGCAAGCGACCCCGGATGATAAATTGGGCTAAAGCACCAAAGGGCTTTGACGCTATCGATCTGCATGGAGCGATTTCGAGAAAGTAAATATGTTTCTTGTTGCACTTCCGAAGAGGGAAAAAGCTGTCTTGGGGGTAAACACTCATGCGGGGGAGTGGTGGTGTAGGGGGATGGTTTTGGGGACTGATGGGGAATTTATAAAGGGGTGGGGGTGATTCTGTGAAGGTTTATTGTAGGGGGAAGATGAAGGGACTGATGGGAAATATACAGTGAATTCTGCGAAATTTTATTGTAGGGAAAGGTAGAAGGACTTAGCGAAATATAAAGTGGGGGGAATTCTGTGAAGGTTTATTGTAGGGGGAAGATGGAGGGACTGATGAGAAATATATAGGGGTGAATTCTGCGAAAGTTTATTGTAGGGGAAGGTGGAGGGACATAGGGAAATATAAGATGGGGGGAATTCTGTGAAGGTTTATTGTAGGGGGAAGATGGAGGGACTGATGGGGAATTTATAAAGGGAGGAATTCTGTGTAGGTTGGGTGTAGGGGGAAGGTGGAGGGACGTAGGGAAATATATTGGGGTTGATTCTGTGAAGGTTTATTGTAGGGGAAGGTGGAAGGGACTGATGGGAAATATTTTGGGGCGAATTCTGTGAAGGTTTATTGTAGGGGAAGGTGGAGGGACTTAGGGAAATATAATATGGGGGGAATTCTGTGAAGGTTTATTGTAGGGGAAGATGGAGGGACTGATGGGAAATATAAGGGGGGAATTCTGTGAATGTTTTTGTAGGGGGAAGATGGAGGGACTGATGGGAAATATTAGGGGTGAATTCTGCGAAAGTTTATTGTAGGGGAAGGTGGAGGGACTTTGGGAAATATTAAGGTGGGGGGATTTCTGTGAAGCTTTATTGTAGGGGGAATATGGAGGGACTAATGGGAAATATTAAGGGGGGAATTCTGTGAATGTTTTTGTAGGGGGAAGATGGAGGGACTGATGGGAAATATATAGGGGTGAATTTTACGAAAGTTTATTGTAGGGGAAGGTGGAGGGACTTTGGGAAATATAAGGTGGGGGGATTTCTGTGAAGCTTTATTGTAGGGGGAATATGGAGGGGACTAATGGGAAATATAAGGGGGGAATTCTGTGAATGTTTTTGTAGGGGGAAGATGGAGGACTGATGGAAATATATAGGGGTGAATTTTACGAAAGTTTATTGTAGGGGAAGGTGGAGGGACTTTGGGAAATATAAGGTGGGGGGATTTCTGTGAAGCTTTATTGTAGGGGGAATATGGAGGGACTAATGGGAAATATAAGGGGGAATTCTGTGAAGGTTTATTGTAGGGGGAAGATGGAGGGGACTGAGGGAAATATATAGGGGTGAATTTTACGAAAGTTTATTGTAGGGGAAGGTGGAGGGACTTTGGGAAATATAAGGTGGGGGGATTTCTGTGAAGCTTTATTGTAGGGGGGAATATGGAGGGACTAATGGGAAATATAAGGGGGGAATTCTGTGAATGTTTTTGTAGGGGAAGATGGAGGGACTGATGGGAAATATTAGGGGTGAATTCTGCGAAAGTTTATTGTAGGGGAAGGTGGAGGGACTTAAGGAAATATAAGGGAGGGGGGAATTCTGTGAAGGTTTATTGTAGGGGGAAGATGAAGGGACTGATGGGAAATATACAGTGAATTCTGCGAAATTTTATTGTAGGGAAAGGTAGAAGGACTTAGCGAAATATAAAGTGGGGGGAATTCTGTGAAGGGTTTATTGTAGGGGGGAAGATGGAGGGACTGATGGGAAATATATAGGAGTAAATTCTGCGAAAGTTTATTGTAGGGGAAGATGGAGGGACTTAGGGAAATATAAGGAGGGGGGAATTCTGTGAAGGTTTATTGTAGGGGGAAGATGGAGGGACTGATGGGAAATATATAGGGGTGAATTCTGCGAAAGTTTATTGTAGGGGAAGATGGAGGGACTTAGGGAAATATAAGGTGGGGGAATTCTGTAAAGGTTTATTGTAAGGGGAAGATGGAGGGACTGATGGGGAATTTATAAAGGTAGGAATTCTGTGTAGGTTTGGTGTAGGGGGAAGGTGGAGGGACGTAGGGAAATATATTGGGGGGAGATTCTGTAAAGGTTTATTGTAGGGGAAAGATGGAGGGACTGATTGGAAATATACAGGGGTGAATTCTGCGAAAGTTTATTGTAGGGGAAGGTGAAGGACTTAGGGAAATGTAAGGTGAGGGGAATTCTGTGAAGGTTTATTGTAGGGGGAAGATGGAGGGACTGATGGGGAATTTATAAAGGGAGGAATTCTGTGTAGGTTGGGTGTAGGGGGAAGGTGGAGGGACTGATGGGGAATTTATAAAGGGGGGTGGGATTCTGTGAAGGTTTATTGTAGGGGAAGATGGAGGGACTGATGGGAAATATATAGGGGTGAATTCTGTGAAAGGTTTATTGTAGGGGAAGGTGGAGGGGCTGATGGGGAAATATAAAGGGGGGAATTCTGTGAAGGTTTATTGTAGGGGAAGATGGAGGGACTGATGGGAAATATATAGGGGTGAATTCTGCGAAAGTTTATTGTAGGGGAAGGTGGAGGGGCTTAGGGAAATATAAAGTCGGGGGAATTCTGTGAAGGTTTATTGTAGGGAGAAGATGGAGGGACTGATGGGAAATATATAGGGGTGAATTCTGTGAAAGTTTATTGTAGGGAAGGTGGAGGGACTTATTGGGAAATATATGGGGGGGGAATTCTGTGAAGGTTTATTGTAGGGGAAGGTGTAGGGTCGTAGGGAAATATATTGGGCGGGGGGGGGGGGGATTCTGTGAAGGTTTATTGTAGGGGAAGGGTGTAGGGGTCGTAGGGAAATATATTGGGCGGGGGGGGGGGGGGGGGATTCTGTGAAGGTTTATTGTAGGGGAAGGTGTAGGGTCGTAGGGAAATATATTGGGGCGGGGGGGGGGGGATTCTGTGAAGGTTTATTGTAGGGGAAGGTGGAGGGACTGATGGGAAATATATAGGGGGTGAATTCTATGAATATTATTTAGTCTTTTTGTATCTTTTTCTTTTTTGTCATTAAAGTTAATAAATAAAAAGGGATTAAAAAAACAGATCAAATGAGCTGAAATAATGATTTTGCTAAAATTACATTCATATTCGTCGTATTGAAAAAAAATCCCTGTAATTCACCATTTGAGTTAATAAATAAAAAGGTAATTAAAAAAAATTTTCAAATGAGCCAAAATACTGATCTTGCTAAAATTACCTTGGCTTTTTTTTTTATTGAAAAAATAGTTGTTATTACTCATTCATGTTTAGAAATAAAAAAGAAATAATAAAATAGATCAAATGGCTAAAATAATGATTTTGCTAAAATTGCCTTCCCTTTTTTTCGTAATTGAAAATTACCGGTAATTTATCATTCAAGTTAATAAATAAAGAAGAAATACAAATGATAAATCAAATGAGCTAAAATACTGATTTTGTCAAAATTACATTTACTTTCTTCGTTTTGAAAAAAAATTCCTTTATTTTATCACTGAATTCTTAAATAAAATTGAAATAGATCAAATGAGGTAAAATATTAATTTTGCTGAAATTACATTCATATCTTTTTTTCGTATAGAAAAAAAATATTCTGTAATTTATCATTCGAGTTAATAAATAAAAAGGAAATACAAGAAATAGATCAAGTGAGAGATAAAACACTAATTTTGCCAAAATTACATTAATTTGTTTTCGTTTTGAAAAAAAAACTTGTAGTTTCTTAGTTTAATTTTTTTAGGAAATATATTCTTAATCATAGCGAACTGGAACAAATGAATATATAAATAGATTTTCATTTCGGGAAAAATTAATATTACAAACCTTTGTATTAATTTTGTATTTATATTTGCCATAAATTTTTACTTGAATTTTTATTAATGAAGTAGTTTTGAAAAAAATCATGGACTACACGAATCTTATTCTGACTAAAATACTGTAGATTCGATACAAAAGAAGGATTACTGTATTCTCATATTATTGCAAAGATATTCCTACTCTCTCTCTCTCTCTCTCTCTCTCTCTCTCTCTCTCTCAGTTTATTTCACTGGCCTACTTTCGTCATTCTTTTATTTTCCTCTTTAGCATATTTCATACTTTATTCGCTCATATCTCTCTCTCTCTCTCTCTCTCTCTCTCTCTCTCTCTATATATATAATATATATATATATAGTATATATTATATATATATATATATATAATATAAAAAGAATACGAACAGCTTTTTAATTTCTACTACATTTACACACATAAAAATAGTCACCTATATGCATGTGTGCATATATATACACATATATTAAAAAAAAAGAATATATATATATATATATATATATATATACACACATATACATATACACACATGCATATAAATGACTATTATCATGTATACGTGAATGTAGCACAAATTAAAAAAGCTTTTCGTTTTCTTTTACATTTCATCATTTGATGTCAATCAATTAATACAATGTGGATTAATTGCTTTGAAGCAATGCCGTGTATCATATTCAGCATAATAAGCCTATTTTTTTTTCAATAGTTCGCTTCTTTATAATTGGGTATGATAATATTTATTTTATTTTG
>NC_090750.1:61365319-61370319 GCF_036898095.1 Palaemon carinicauda | reverse complement strand
GCGTTTTTCTACTGTACTGTATTAGATGTGAAATGTAGGTTAAGAAATAATTTTAGAAGAATGGCCTCTTGTACTCCAACACCGAGCTATTTGATACTAATTCCAATATATGCAATATTAGAATATGGTCATAATTGAATTTTGACATATTGAAAAGCTCTATGATTAGCCTGCTAGAATATGCCTTATATGAAACAGAATAGTTTACCTCAGTTGTTAGAATAAAGTCTAAATATTTAGAAATATGGCGATAATAAAAGCAAGGGGCAATTAAAATAAGAATATCAATCAAGGCCAGAAAACAGGAAGAAATAATAATAATAAAAAAAAAGCTTTTTTGACTTGATGACAAAAAAACTCAAAGGTAGGAAGCTAAAATAAGATTGAAGATAATGGTTTAAAAGACTGAGGGAAAATTAAAGGCCCGAAGTTTAAGAGAAAGATAAATAAAGTAGAAGGACATTGGAAAATAAGCCGTAAGAAACACAAGTTTATTGAAATAAAACTACGTGAAAAGTGGAGACCCATTTGCTCCTAGTTTACAGCTCCTAGAATGGCCTTACCTTGCCTCTGTCACAGAGAGAGAGAGAGAGAGAGAGAGAGAGAGAGAGAGAGAGAGAGAGACTTACTGCCTTATTCTATGTTTGGGTTCCCCCAGGTCCCTTAGTGTGCTAATGCATCTTCCGGTGTATTTTGCATCTTCCGGTCTTGGTCTGGGGGGGAGAGAGAGAGAGAGAGAGAGAGAGAGAGAGAGAGAGAGAGAGAGAGAGGAGCCTTAATTCTTTATTGCCGTATTCTATGTTTGGGTTCCCCCAGGTCCCTCAGTGTGAGGCACCTCGTATATCCACCAGAGAGTTACTAATGAATCTTCCGGTGTATTTTGCATCTTCCAGTCTTGGATGGTCCTGGGAGAGAGAGAGAGAGAGAGAGAGATAGAGAGAGAGAGAGAGAGAGAGAGAGAGAGAGAGAGAGAGCCTTATTTCTTTATTGCCTTATTCTATGTTTGGGTTCCCCCAGGTTCCTCAGTGTGAGGGCACCTCGTATATCCACCAGAGAGTTGCTAATGCATCTTCCGGTGTATTTTGCAGCTTCCAGTCTTGGGTGGTCTGGGAGAGAGAGAGAGAGAGAGAGAGAGAGAGGAGAGAGAGAGAGAGAGTACCTCCCTTCGTTATAAGTCAAATCCAACTGAAAAACCAAGATAACGTGACGAGTTCCCAAGCAATCATCAGATTGAAGCAGATAGTTCCGTTTCCAGTCTCCAGATGGCAGTAAATCGCCGACGAGGAAGAGGGGGAATATTAATGAACTGCAATGATTTATTTAAATTTCGCTTCTCAGACAGAGCCCGGCGGCGTTTCTCTTGACTTATTCGCTGGACGTGATCTTTTCAACGTTTTTCTTTTTCTTTTTGTCTAAGACGCTTATGAAACTGATTCGCCTATGAAAGCGAGCAGGTGTATTTTTATGGAATAAGTATTAATCTCGAGATATTAATCTGTGTTTATACACATAAAAACATCAAATTTTATTTTTCTGATATTAAGTTATCGATAACTCCAAGTAATTTTGAGGAAATGATGTTTAAATTGTATTTCTACTTATATAAAAATGAAGTTCAGCTCCTTACGTAAAGGATATTTATAAAGACAAAATAATGAAATAGTGATAAGATAGAAAACAGAAAAGATAAACTAGAGGATATAGTGAATAGTAATTTTATAATTTTAATTATATATGGAATCTTCAAACACTACTACTGTTGATAGATCTCCCAGCTCTTTGTCTATGAAAAGGGACTAGTCATACCCTGATGAGAGGGGGAGTGCAATTGTGTGTTTGTGCATATGTGTATTAATATTTAGTCAACATTTATATCGGGTCCTGTACACTAGTATAAGTATATGATGAAGGAAATAAAGTAATGAAAGTGCATTTGCTAAAATGTACATTACCCTTTGTGTAGTATAAGAAGGGACTAGTCATACCCTGATGAGAGGGGGAATGTATTTGCGTGTTTGTGCATATATATCTAAATATTTAGTCAATATTTATATCGGGTCCTGTAGATAAGCATAAATATATGATGAAGGAAACAAATAAAGTAATGAAAATGCATTTCCTAAAAGGTACATTACCCTTTGTGTAGTATAAGAAGGAACTAGTCATACCGTGATGAGAGGGGGAGTGCATTTGTGTGTTTGTGCATATATGTATAAATATTTAGTCAACATTTATATTGGGTCCTGTAGATAAGTATAAATATATGATGAAGGGAGCAAATAAAGTAATGAAAATGCATTTCATAAAAGGTACATTAACCTTTGTGTAGTATAAGGGAG
The DNA here is from genome assembly GCF_036898095.1 of Palaemon carinicauda. Classification (NCBI taxonomy): domain Eukaryota; kingdom Metazoa; phylum Arthropoda; class Malacostraca; order Decapoda; family Palaemonidae; genus Palaemon; species Palaemon carinicauda. The sequence goes on along the minus strand of NC_090750.1, from coordinate 61,367,980 downwards.
TAGTCATACCCTGGTGAGAGGGGGAATGCATTTGCGTGTTTGTGCATATATATCTAAATATTTAGTCAATATTTATATCGGGTCCTGTAGATAAGCATAAATATATGATGAAGGGAACAAATAAAGTAATGAAAATGCATTTCCTAAAAGGTCCATTACCCTTTGTGTACTATAAGAAGGGACTAGTCATACCCTGATAAGAGGGGGAGTGCATTTGTGTGTTTGTGCATATACATCTAAATATTTAGTCAACATTTATATCGGGTCCTGTAGATAAGTATAAATATATGATGAAGGAAACAAAGTAATGAAAATGCATTTCCTAAAATGTACATATTCTACCATGTTACTTTTCAGTTGCTTTCGTTATGAAGTAGAGTTCCCTAAAAAATCCATAGAGCGAATGAAAATGTCTGTAGGCGAGGGCAGTCTGTCGTTCAAAAGTTCCCCGAGTTGAAAGGGGACAATTTATTGTCGCACATAATTTAGCTGGCAGAAGGGAGAAATGCATTTTAGAAAATTTAGACCACAGGAAGGTGGAAGTTCTCAACGGTGGGAGAATTTTTGCCTGCGTTTCCTTGCAAAATGTAGTATAGTCCGTTTTGCATTTTTTTTCTTATTTTTCTTATTTTTTTTATTGTACTTTTTATGTGAACGTATGCGTATTTGAATGAGATGATTTGTGTGAAAATACACACACACACACATATATATATACATATGTATTTATATAAATATTTATGTGTATATATATATATATGTGTGTGTGTGTGTGTGTATATATATATATATATATATATACATATATATATATATATATATATATACTTATACATATACATGCATATGTATATATATATATATATATATATATAATATACTTGTGTATATATATATATGTGTATATATATATATATATATATATATATATACTTGTGTATATATATATATATATATATATAACCAGACACTATCTCAATTGGCCTTGCCATATGTATGACTACTCGGTATCTCACCTTCCCTATGGAATGGGGAAGAGAGTAGTCATACTCTGGTGAGAGCGGGTACCCCCGAGAGGTACACTCGGAAACCACAATCTCCCACAAATTGCCGACCCAGCGGGTTGTAGTTAGGGAAGGGGGAGGGGGGTGGGAAGGCTTGAATCTGTGTGTATGCATATATATCTAAATATTAGGCCGTCATATTTTGACGGGTTGCATACACTCTAAGATAAGATTAACCTTAAATCTTATAGTGAATTTAGATAAAAATGAAATACGTGATTTAGTGTTGTATTGAACCAAACACTGTATTTAGGCATTAGCTACCAGAGCGAAATAACTGTTTTATCAGGATATTTTGACCTAGTTAAAAGTTTATTAATTGATTCATATCAATACGAAATTGTACATTACAATATATTTGCTGTGTAAATATATGATGCTGGCACATTTTAATGAACAAAATATTATTTTGGATTAATTCCAAATTATTAGGTCGTCACAAACCAGTACATATTTTGCCCTGACGTGTTCTGTAATATAGATTTTTTATTTAAATGAAATACGAAATTGCGGGAAAAATACTTCTTAAATACATTCAGTGAAACTAGAGGGGCACTCAGGAGAGTGCAGACCTCCGTCGCTGTCGCTTTTTCTTACTTTTTCCCAGACCTTGACCTTGACCTTTGACCTTAAAATGTATTAATTGGCGTGGATTTTTATACACTCAAATATGAACCAAGTTTGAAGTCTGTGGCAACGATGTTTAAAATTATGGCTGATTACGTGAATTGGACATTTTGCTTGACCGTAACCTTGACCTTTGACCTTAACATATAGTAATTGATGTAGATTTTCATACACTCAAATATGAACCAAGTTTGAAGTCCCTGTGACAAGGATGCCCAAACTTATGGCAGATTGCGTGAATTGGACATTTTGCTTGACCGTAACCTTGACCTTTGATCTTGACTTTCCAAAAATTTATAATTTCCATCTTTTTTTTTTCATAATAGTGAATCCCTGCGAGTTTCATTACTCTACGATTGAAATCGTGGCCAGGAATCTGTTCACAAGCAAACACAAACAGACAAACAGAGGTCACACATAACCTCCTTCCAACTTCGTAGGGGGAGGTAATAACTAACGATAAAAGTAAAGCAATCAATTGTCAGACAGTCGACAGTTTCCCGCTGCCATAACATTTGAGTTTCTGAGCTCCGAAACTCTCTACTGGACGTTTGTTTAATATCTCTGATCTCTGGCGCTGTCCGAAATGGCCCGGTTTGCTCTGTTTGGACCTGCGTGTTTTATTTATTGTATTCCGTTTATTTCTTGATTTGTGTTTTTATTTTCTTTTGATTTGTTTTTATCAATTCATTAAGTATTGTCCTCTCTCTCTCTCTCTCTCTCTCTCTCTCTCTCTCTCTCTCTCTCTCTGTATCAGACATGTATTATCATAACATGAATACTTGGAATCGCTATCACACTTGTGTATATATATATATATATATATACATATATATATGTATATATATATATATATATATATATGTGTGTGTGTGTGTGTGTTTGAGTATACAACACCAACAAGTGCAGCCGTTTCTAATCCACTGACTAATATTTATATATATATATATATATATATGTGTGTGTGCTT
>NC_090750.1:61342819-61345319 GCF_036898095.1 Palaemon carinicauda | reverse complement strand
GTTCCGACGTCGAGTCAAATGAGGAGCATTCACCCAGCATATTCCTACCTCCCCCCCTCCCTTCATCCCCCTTTCTCTCCCTTCCTCTCCCCTCCTGCTTCCTCCTCTCCCCCCCTCTAACTACCCCCACGCTCCTCCACCCCATCCCGGAGGAGATATTGATTAAAAAGACCGAAAGCCACAAGGCATAAACACACGCCCCCAAGGCCCATCCTGTCTCTCTCTCCCGTCTCCTACCTTCTCCTCATATCTCCTCCCTTTCTTCCCCAAGCAGAGAATATGTCCCCTTTCGCTACCCCCTTTTTATTCATTATTTTCCTCGTTATGAATCGTCCTCTCTTCGTCATGGGGTTTTTTGGTTGTTTTATTCTATTTGAGATTTGTCTTCAACGTTTCGTTCTTTATTCTATTTTGGGATTTCTCTTTAACGTTTCTTTCTTTATTCTATTTTGGGATTTCTCTTCAAGTTGTTTTCTTTATTCTATTTTGACATTTCTCTTCAAGTTGTTTTCTTTAATTCTATTTGGGATTTCTCTTTAACCTTTTTTTCTTTATTTTATTTTGGGATTTCTCTTCAAGTTATTTTCTTTATTCTATTTTGGGATTTTTTTTCAACATTATTTTCTTTTATTCTATTTTGGATATCTCTGCAACGTTTTTTTCTTTATTCTATTTTGGGATTTCTCTTCAAGTTGTTTTCTTTATTCTATTTGGGATTTCTCTTTAACGTTTCTTTCTTTATTCTATTTTGGGATTTCTCTCTAACGTTTCTTTCTTTATTCTATTTGGGATTTCTCTTTAACGTTTCTTTCTTTATTCTATTTGGGATTTCTCTCGAACGTTTCTTTCTTTATTCTATTTGGGATTTCTCTCGAACGTTTCTTTCTTTATTCTATTTGGGATTTCTCTTTAACGTTTTTTTCTTTATTCTATTTTGGATTTCTCTTCAAGTTGTTTTCTTTATTCTATTTGGGATTTCTCTTCAAGGTTTTTTTCTTTTATTCTTCTTTGGATTTTGTATCCATCAAGGTTTTAAAAGAACACCTTCCCACTCGGGAATGGAAATTACTTAATTATAATTTTTTTTTTTAAATTATGTAAGGGAATGATAATTATCTTATCCTTAATATTCAGTATATAAGTAGATCCACCAGTCTTTCATTATCTCCTTAATAAGATATGCATATTTTTTTTTTCATTTCCCATCTAAATTGTTCCTCTTACATCTTAATCATATCCTTTTTTTGTTATTAATATTTTCTTATTAACTAACTCCCCTTGGTTGCTTACGCAATATTCATTACTGCAACCATTTTCATGTGTATTCATTCGAACACCTCTTTATTTAGTATAGCATAATGCTGATATTTACCCTGCAAATTATCCCGTACTTAATTTATTTCAATCGTAATTTATTTTTGATTATCGCACTGATTAAGATCCATAACTTTTTTTCATGTTTGGCTTTGCTGGACCGGAATAAATCTAATGAACTTCTGGTAAATTCCCTACAGTAATTTTAGAATTTAAATGTCTCTCATTGAAAGAATGAACGAAAGATAATGAGATATGAGATTATCTGCGTTGGTAATTTCTGTTTTTTTTTTTATGTTATCTTTCATGGCGTCTAGATGGGTGTATTACTTTTCATTTATGCCTTTCCCAAAGGGGTCATGTTATGCCAATCGGTATCAGGGATTTTCCATAGTATTGCCAATTTCATAAAGCATTAAGGAGTATTGCCAATTTCACAATTGCTATGAAGCATCAAGGAGTATTGCCAATTTCCCAATTGCAATGTAGCATTAAGAAATATGGCCAATTTCACAATTCCTATAAAGGATCAAGGTGTATTGCTAATTTCACAATTGCCATGAAGCATCAAAGAGTATTGCCAATTTCCCAATTGCAATGAAGCATTAAGGAATATTGCCAATTTCACAATTCCTATAAAGGATCAAGGTGTATTGCCAATTTCACAATTGCTATGAAACATCAAGGAGTATTGCCAATTTCTCAATTGCAATGAAGCATTAAGAAATATTGCCAATTTCACAATTACTATGAATCATCAAGGAGTATTACCAATTTCCAAATTGCAATGAAGCATTAAGGAATATTGCCAATTTCAGAATTCCTATAAAGGATCAAGGTGTATTGCTAATTTCACAATTGATATGAAGCATCAAAGAGTATTGCAAATTTCCCAATTGCAATGAAGCATTAAGGAATATTGCCAATTTCACAATTCCTATAAATGTCACCATTGGTGTAAAGCATCAAGAAATATTGCCAATTTCATAAAGCATAAAGAAGTATTGCCAATTTCATAAAGCATCAAGGAGCATTGCCAATATCCCAATTCCTATAAAGCATAAAGGATTATTGCCAATGTCACCATTGCTATAAAGCATCAAGTCGTATTGCCAATTTCATAAAGCATCAAGGAGTATTGCCAATTTCACAATTAATATCAGGCATCAAGGAATATTGCCAATTT
>NC_090750.1:61340122-61342319 GCF_036898095.1 Palaemon carinicauda | reverse complement strand
GGGTCTTCGGTTGAAAGGAAAATCAAATCTGCGTGTATGAAATTGTTTCAGCAGATTTGGTAATAGAATGGTCTTTTGATCGCCTAATATTTTAAATACTTATAAAGTTAATTAATAGAATATTTTATATATATATATATTATATATATATATATATATATATGATATATATATATATATATATATATATTATATATATATATATATATATACAGGATATATATATATATATATATATACATATATTATACATATATATGTATATATATATATATATGTGTGTGTGTGTGTGTGCATGTATGTATGTATGTATGTATGTATGTATATATATATATATATATATATTGTCACTTAAGTTCCTTAAGGACAGTTCAGCACAAAACAAGTTATTCTACCATATATATCATAGATATCGAATAGAAGATATAGCAGTGCTTAAGGGAAACTTAAAACTTTTATCAGTCTTCCAACGATGGACGTTGATGAAGATATATAACAAATCTCGGTTACGCATTAACAGCTAATAGTCACTAACAGCTAATAGGCCACTAACAGCTAACTGTCACTAACAGCCAATTGTCACGTGGTACATCACCAAACGTCTGTTCTAAAATGCTCCCTAGGATCGTAGTAAAAGAAATTTATGTTTACATAATATCCTACACTGTTAGAAAGAACCGTAATTTTTTATCGGAAATTCTCCGTAAAAAAATATACTATTCTCAACCATATTTCAGTAAGATACAGGAGACCGTAATTTTACCTTACTTTGTTATTATCTTTTATGGGGTTGGTGACCGTAATATCACTTTTACGTCAATATAAACCGTTTTTTAAAACGGTAAAATTCCTTGAGTAAATGTTGCCAGACTTTTGTCGTTTTTAATGCATTTTTTATCAGTGTAGGATTTAAGTAATTTTACCTTACTTGGTTATTATCTTTTAAGGGTTGGTGACCATAATATCACTCCTTTACGTCAATATATCCGTTTTTAAAAACGGTCAAATTCCTGAAATAAATGTTGCCAGACTTTTGTCGTTTTTTTAAATACATATTGTTAACGGTATAGGATTTAACATAAATTATTCTATTAGATTAAAAACATGTTCATAAAGAAAGTCATTATTACTAAGATATAAGTTCCGGTCTAACATCCACTTATTAAGCTTTCTGGACTTTTCCAGATTTCTTACACGGCATTTGATTTTTTCCATCACCATAATAAAAATATATCAAATTGTATTTTTATTCGTCAAAGTAGATTCGTATGAAATCAACCTTCAATTACGTACTTGATATATATTTTATATATGACCATGAGCAATTACATAACTGTTTACAATGATAATAACAAATATAAAAACTACTATTACTCTTCATATTACTGAAATATTTTTCCAAACTCTGAGGCTATATATTTCATAATCCTCACCTCGAGAGAATATTTCTAACAATATTGTTTAGTTTTACACACGCGCACACACACCAAAAAAAAAAAAAAAAAAAAATAGACGAATAACAGCGTATATTTCTCATCTCAAGAGATTCCTAACAGTAATATGTAGTTTTTCACAGAATAAAAAAAAAAATCACACGAAAAACTCAAGCACATAATCCTCACTTCGAGAGAGTATTTCTAATAGTAATATGTAGTTTTCCACATAATGAATAAAGACAGTCACACAAACAATATATAATTCCCATCTCGAGAGATTATCTCTAACAATAATATGTAGTTTCCCATATTAAAAAAAAAAAAAAAAAAAAAACACACACACACACACACGAACAACTCTAGCACGAGACTTACTTAACCAAGTACAATAATATACGCATTCTACTCGCCTCTAGGTACCGTACACTTAAAAAAAAACCGTAATTTTAATCGAAAATTCTCCGTAAAAAATATGCAGTTCTCACCCGTATTTCAGTAAACTACAGGCGACCGTAATTTTTACCATATCTATTCGTATATTTTACGGGTTGGTAACCGTAATATCACTCCTTACGTCATTATATACTCTTTTAAAACGGTGAAAATTCCTGGAGGTAAATGTTAAAAATGTACAGTTCTCACCCGTATTTCAGTAAAATACAGGCGACCGTAATTTTACCATTTTTTTATTCTTATATTTTACGGTTTGGTAACCGTCATATCACTCCTTACGTCATTATATACTCTTTTAAACCGGTAAA
>NC_090750.1:61322622-61337622 GCF_036898095.1 Palaemon carinicauda | reverse complement strand
CAGCGACCAGGCCACCTCTCCTCCCAAGGTAGGACCAGGGAGGGCCAGACAATGGTTGCTGAGTACTCAGTAGGTAGACCTATAGGCTTCCCTTAACCACCATCCTTAGCTCACAAGGATGGTGAGTTTGCAGACACTACAAGAAGCTATCGAGCTTGAGCGGGGCTCGAACTCCAGTCCGGTAAATCGCCAGGCAGGGACGTTTTTAATAGGCCACCACCACACCCTCCTTCTTTCTTCTTCTTCTTCTTCTTCTTTAAGGCTTGATAACTCAGCAGGTAGACCTATAGGATTCCCTAAAGCACCATCCTTAGCTCACAAGGAATGGTAAGGTTGTAGACACTACAAGGAAAGCAGGGACGTTTCCAATAGGCCACCACGACCCCTTCCTTCTTCTTCTTCTTCTTCTTCTTCTTCTTCGACGGAGACCTGAGCAAATTACTATGAAGTGTCTGCCGATCTCCGTCACTCATCACACATCCACAACTTAATCATTGCCTTGTTCTTCGTCTGCTCGATTATATCATTAGCGAAATGGAAACCATAATTAGATGAAACGAGACGGGATGCCTCGAGTTGGTCCTCCTCCCGCCGGAAGTTGCGACGGGGGGATCATGCCCCCCCCCCCCTCGGTAAATTGGTTTTCGTCCGACCCGTGTATCACTAAGTTTTGTGGGTCGAATTCGCTCAACCCAAAGTCTTTGAATTCATAAGGGCGATATCTTAACTTCCTCTCTCTCTCTCTCTCTCTCTCTCTCTCTCTCTCTCTCTCTGTGGTGGGGCAACTTCATCAAAAGTTCCCGACGAGGTCTAGTCCCCGAGTTTCCCCTTTAATTAGTCAGTGGATTTGTCCTCAACTCAACAGTTCCTTCTGACTGGGGAATATTTATTTACTTTTTATATATTCCTTTATTTTATCATATAATTATTTCTCTAAGTCTCAGATTTTTTCTCAAACTCAGAATTTTTTCCTCAAACTCTGAATTTTTGTTCTCAAACTCGTTTTTCTTTTTTTTTTTTTTTTTGCATTCTTTAGTTTTATCACATTTTTTCTCAAACTCTCGGAATTTTTATCTCAAACTCAGATTTTTTTACTTAAACTCTCAGATTTATTTCCTCAATTTCAGAATTTTTGCTCACAATCTCAGAATTTTTGTTTTCAATCTATTTTATTTCAAACTCCGATTATTTTTCTCGAATTCTCATATTCTTTTCAAACTCAATATTTTCCCAAATTCTCCTATTTTCTCAAACTCAGAATTTTTTACTCAAACGTAGAATTTTTTTTTCCTCAAACAGAATTTTCTCCCAAACTCAATAACTCTCAAGCTCATATTTTTATCTCAAACTCAGAATGTTTCTCAATTATATTTTTCTCAAAATTCTCAGAATATTTTTTCTCAAACTCAGAATTTATTTCCTCAAACTCTCAGAATTTATTTTCTCAAACTCTCAGAATTTATTTTCTCAAACTCAGAATTTATTTCCTCAAACTCTCAGAATTTTATTTTCTCAAATCTTTATCAAACTACAAACAGAGCCCAAAGGTTGGCAAACACTGCCTCCAACCCTGCGGAAATCCGCCAAGTTCATCCGCTATCATAAGCAGATAAAGCAATATATAAGTATTTAATAGAGTCGCCTCAGCATCGGTTGCCCTGATAAGGGAATCACACAGTGTACTTAAGGCGCAAGTTTTCTCATTGGGGGCCCCAATGTAGCCAACACAAGGTTCACTTTCATAGACCTGATTTCTTTATAGTTAGACTAAAGTTCATACTGAAGACCAAACTTTAGCCCTCTCCTCTATCCACCCCCCACAATCCCAATACCACCAACACCAAGGAACCCCCCCCCCCCAAAAACCCCAAGGCCCCCCCCCCCCCCCCCCAAACCCCCCTGAGCAGTTTTGTTTTTGGGCCAGATTGGAATATGTCATTACGGCCGAAGTTCCCTATCTAGTTGCTCGCTTCTCATTTTTTTTTTTTCGGCTTTTTTTCATCTTTTCATTTTTCTTGGACTGAATATTGCATCCCCTGCCACTTGATGTCATTTCAAAGTTTGGATGGAGACCTTTAGATGGAGCAGTGAGCGGGTTTATCGCTATATGGGGGGCCATAGCTGTTCCCTGGGGGAAGACAAATAAACCAGTTCATTATGGTTATTATATGCTCGATGGAACTTTCAGCTGCACACGCTGATGCATGGATATATATATATATATATATATATATATAATCACGGGAAGGAAGAGAAGATGATAAATTAACAGGCTAAGGAGCGGGTTTGGACTGGCATAGAAAGACCATAAACAGATGCAAATGGAAGGATATGTCTTAGGTCTTTGTTCTGCAGTGGACTAGTAACAGCTGATGATGATGACGATGATATATATATATATATATATACATATACTGTATATATATATATATATATATACATATACTGTATATATATATATATATATATATCAGTATAGATTCTTAAAAATTTGACAAAGATGTGAACATCATCAACTATTAACTTTACCTCCAAAAACCGATCTTTAAATCATGCAAATTGACAGGCAGAGAAATAAATTCTATTCGTTTTGGCCACCTTGTTTGCACGGAGTTTCGAACTATTATTTGGGAGCGATTTGTTTAAATGAATTTCGACAATTCTTTTCCGCCCGTTTAAACACAGACTACTGTATACTCATTGCAGAGATTCCTGGCGAAATAAGCTCCACCCCTTGATGACGTCATAGTCAATCATGTCTTTAGTTTCCTCTGCTAACTGGGTAGACAACGTAATTGGCTATGACGTCATCGGTGGGTGGGGCTTATTTCTCCTGGAAACTTTGCGGTGACTATAGACTAGCATAAGAATAAATGTTTCCAATGAAGCCTGATGAGACTTGTGTGAATAGTGTTGGAGAGAGAGAGAGAGAGAGGAGAGAAGAGAGGGGGAGAGAGAGAGAGAGAGAGAGAGTAACTATTGGGATACACTTAAGAAGTACCTCTTTTGGATGATGTTAATCGATTATATCTATGTAATTGTATACGTTTCAAAGAGACTGTATTATCAGAGGTATGTTATTATTTTATTAGTGGTTGCGAAATATTCTTAGATAACAAGGATAAAGAAATACGGTATGTAAGGTGAGATAAAGCTTGAAAAACGGCAATTTTTTAACTGCATGCGTTTCAAAATTATCACAGTCATGTTACGATTAGTGTTTTGCGAAATATTTCTAGATAAAATTGATCCAGAAAAATATAATATTGAAGGTGGAATAAAGTTGAAACAAAATTATACGAGTACTGCATCGTCAGAAATCTCATACAGTATCCTCTGCATGTCTTTTCAAATTTATTTAAAAAGACAGTTTTTGGAATGCATTGCAATACAACCGTACTCTGTAGCTATCTTGTTCGTTCCTAATTTGAATATGGATATATGTTAACAACATAAGGCTGACTATTTAAATTCATTTTGAATATGGATGCGCAAATTTCATTTCGAAAGTGGACGAGCCCTGTAGGACGCTTATTCAAATAACCTTTGACGACTTCCACCACTGTTTTATAAAGGTTTAAAAGACCTCTGTAGACGCTTGTTCAAATAACCTTTGACAACTTCCACCACTGTTTTAAAAGGTTTAAAAGACCTCTGTAGACGCTTGTTCAAATAACCTTTGACGACTTCCGCCACTGTTTTAAAAGGTTTAAAGGACCTCTGTAGACGCTTATTCAAATAACCTTTGACGACTTCCCGCCACTGTTTTAAAGGTTTAAAAGACCTCTGTAGACGCTTGTTCAAATAACCTTTGACGACTTCCACCACTGTTTTAAAGGTTTAAAAAGACCTCTGTAGACGCTTGTTCAAAATAACCTTTGACGACTTCCACCACTGTTTTAAAAGGTTTAAAAAGACCTCTGTAGACGCTTATTCAAATAACCTTTGACGACTTCCACCACTGTTTTAAAGGTTTAAAAGACCTCTGTAGACGCTTGTTCAAATAACCTTTGACGACTTCCGCCACTGTTTTAAAGGTTTAAAGGACCTCTGTAGACGCTTATTCAAATAACCTTTGACGACTTCCGCCACTGTTTTTAAAGGTTTAAGGGACCTCTGTAGACGCTTATTCAAATAACCTTTGACGACTTCCGCCACTGTTTTAAAGGTTTAAAGGACCCTTTGTAGATGCTTATGGAAATAAACCTTTGAAGACTTCCGCCACTGTTTTAAAGGTTTTAAAGGACCTCTGTAGATGCTTATGGAAATAACCTTTGACGACTTCCGCCACTGTTTTTAAAGGTTTAAAGGACCTCTGTAGATGCTTATGGAAATAACCTTTGAAGACTTCCGCCACTGATTTAAAGGTTTAAAGGACCTCTGTAGATGCTTATTCAAATAGCCTTTGAAGACTTCCGCCACTGTTTTTAAGGTTTAAAGGACCTCTGTAGAGATGCTTATGGAAATAAAGCTTTGAAGACTTCCGCCACTGTTTTAAAGGTTTAAAGGACATCTGTAGATGCTTATGGAAATAACCTTTGAAGACTTCCGCCACTGTTTTAAGGGTTTTAAAGGACCTCTGTAGATGCTTATGGAAATAACCTTTGAAGACTTCCGCCACTGTTTTTAAAGGTTTAAAGGCCGCTCATGAAAGGCAGAGGCAAGGGATAGTGACATTGCCCTATCAAGCATGACAATGCCCTAGAGTTCAGCTGACCATATATACATATGATCAGCGCTCAAGGCTCCTCTCCACCTAAGCTAGGACCAAAGAGGGCCAGGCAATGGCTGCTGATGACTCAGCAGATAGACCTATAAGCTCCCCCCAAACACCCCCATCCTTAGCTCACCAGGAAGGTGAGGTTGCAGAGACTAAAGGAACCCCAGTCTGACGTTCACTAGAGTCAGGGACGTTACCGCATCAGCCACCACAACCGTAATATAATATAAATGTATTATCAGGCGATGATTATTTAAAATCAATTGCTGTTTGTATGCAGATTAATATCTGCGCTACTTTATAATTTCAAGGTAATTATTATTCTTTCATCATAGTTGATTGATAGTAAGTTGAAAATTCTATTTTCCAACCGCGGTTTTGAAAAATTATGAAAATTAATTTTCGAAAATCTTTGGACAAAATCTTTATTATTTATTTAAACAAATACTGTTGCATTATGTTATAAATTTTGTAATAATGATGTTGCATATAAAGAGCAGGATGTAAGAGGGGATGAATAACTAAACTATTTTTTGTTTGATAATATGATTTAAATTATATTTTATTTAGTATGATTTAAAGTGGTTTATGGTATTTGATTTTGAGATCGCTCCTTGAAGAAATTCTAAGGATACCATAGATTTTTTAATCCTTATATAAATCGCCATTCATATATCTGAAAGTACAGTAAATATATGAAACTAGTGTACGCAACCCGTCAAAAATTACGGCTAAATATTCAGATAAATATGGATTGATATGAATACACACGCACACAAATCACAGACAGAATCAACCCTTCCCACCCCCTCCCCCTTTCCTAATTACAACACGGCAGTTTGGGAAATTTGTGGGAGATTGTGGTTTCCGAGTGTACCCCACAGGGTACCCCGTCTCACTAGATTATGACTACTCTCTTTCCCCCCCTACTTGAGGGACGAGGAGAAGAAACCAATTTGGTATACGCCTGGTAATGCCACTGAGCGTGACATGGAAGAAATATTTATAACATTATCATCTCCTCCTACGCCTCTTGACGCAAAGGGCGTTGGTTAGATTTCGCCAGTCGTCTCTATTTTGAGCTTTTTAATTCAATACTTCTCCATTTATCATCTACTTCACACTTCATAGTTCTCAGCCATGTAGGCCTGAGTCTTCCAAATCTAATGACTTGTGGAGCCCAGTTAAACGTATATATATATATATATATATGCATATATTTATATATGTATATATGTATATATATATATATATATATGTATATATATATATATATATATGTATATATATATATATATATATATACATATCTATACATATATATATACATACATATAAATATATATATATATATATATATATATAACCTCAAATCAATCTATCAATCTTTATTATGTAGGGGAGTTACTTTATGAAAAAAAAATTATTGGTGAATTCTTTCGAATCAACCCACTTCAAAACACTGAAAAAAAAAATCTATCTGATGACCTTCTCAAGAAAGTTATTTTCTCATCTTTTCCCTCCTTTGAACAGACATGCTTCCTCTTTATTCAAGACTTACTTTAAACTTGCATAAATAGCAGTTAAGAGCTGGGTAGCTTTTAAACTGGCGAGTTTAGGCTCGTCTCCAAGTGACACACGCCATTCATATGGTAATCGCCGTGTTTCTATTTTTTATTTCATATTCTCGAGGTCAACGGAAGTTACGGCGATTCTTTCTTTTTTCACTTTTGTTTTTGGTTACGGTTCTCGATTTGACTCTTTGTCTACACGTCATAATTAAAGGATACGCCATGATAATTGAGAGACGGCGTAAATGCAACTAACTTTAATTCAACAGATAGCGAGCTTTTTTATACAAGATTTTCAGTGTAAGAAGGGCATAAAAATTCGATCAGATCAATGCAACACAAAGCAGGCTCAAACCGTTTCTGTTGACAGAGAGGCGTAGAATTGATATACAATTAAAATAAAAGAAAATACTGTTACAATGTACGAATGTGAAACACGTTTGGTACAATACTGAACCTTGGCGATATATATATATATATATATATATATATACTGTATATGTATATATTTTATAAAGTTTTCATTATGGAAACTTCAGTAACATTTTGGGTTCTGATACTTCAAGTTAAAGTATAATGTTAATAATAACATTTCCTGATTGATTTCGATTAATACAAAAGCTTATGGTACATTGGGTTTTTTAGGATTTACAATGCACTTAGTGGGGAATACGTTATGGTGGTTTAAAGCTGTACTAGTCAGAGCTACCTTTACTAGGTTGGTTTGCTTGTGAACGATCAGACTAATCTCCCACCATCACCAGTCCGCATTGGCCAGCGTGGTGATGAAAACTGGCCAAACCCCAGACATGAATTGGCATGTCTGAGACATTTGTCCAGTAGTGGACTAGAAACATCAGCAATTGTTGTTGTTCTTGTTGTGGTTGTTGTTGTTGTTGTAGATCGTTTAGAATATATTTTAATTTTTGAGTAATGGAATCCTAGCAACGCTTGTTTTCCTTCAGAATTCCTCTAAGAGAAAAAAAAATATTCATATTTCAAAACTATATAATGAAGACGTTTAATAACTATGATGTATATATGGGGAGGAATCATTCAATAAAAACAGATGACAACGTGTGATGATAACATAGAAATTCAAGTAATGGGAATCTGATATTAAACTATATACCTGATTTTTCATTTATACGATTATAAAGCTAATTTACTTTACAAACTGAAAACTGTGAGGATGAATGAGAGGAAAACATAATTAAGAACTAACGATCTATGTATATCTATCAATATATCTATCTGTCCATCTGTATATTTTTCTATCTATCTATTTATTTATGTATGTCTACATACAAGATGCGCTGAAATTCCTTCTACAGTATTTAGTTAAGAATATGGGATTGATGGCTATCTATCTATCTATCTATCTATCTAATTATAAGAAATGGAACAAGGGATCAGGTCTCTCTCTCTCTCTCTCTCTCTCTCCTCCTCTCTCCTCTCTCTCTCTCTCTCTATATATATATATATATATATATATATTTATATATGTGTGTATGTATGTATGCATGTATGTATGTATGTATGTATGTATGTGTGTGTATATATATATATGTATATATATGTATAAATATGTATATGTATTATATATATGTATATATATTTATATATGTATATATATATATGTATATGTATATATGTATATATATATATATATATATATATACATATACATATAAAACAAGTATAAGAAATGTCTGAATTCTGTCTAAAATTCCATTCATAATTACTAAGCCTAAAAACAGAGGGAAATTAAAACCTATACAGATGACGTAATAAAGAAAATAATGAGACATTTTTGACGTTATTTTAGCACGACTAATTAATGAACAGTTAATCACCTGAGCATTATTAGTTGATAATCGTTTAATCTCCATAAGAGGATTAATCAAATGTCGCCTGATATCAGTTCTACGGTTAAGTGATAACTGATTTATATAAAGATCCCAGTTGCTATATCTATGCCAAGACCTCTCTCTCTCTCTCTCTCTCTCTCTCTCTCTCTCTCTCTCTCTCTCACATAACCTGTTGAGGTTCTACCACATAACAGGCAAATAAAACAAAATAATAATCAATCATAATGAGTTTTAAGACAATTTTGAATCCTATTCAGTCATATTTCTCTTACCATGTAAATAGCCAAGAATAAATAAAGTAATAATATAACATTTTACTAAAGGAAAAGAGGATTTACTTACACAATTAAAAAATAATAGCAAGATAAGTTCACTGTACATATTCTAATCTCGTACATAACCTTGAAATAGCTTACTGGATACGTCCCTACGTGGCGATCTGCTAGACTGGGGTTCGAGCCCCGCCCAAACTCGATAGTTTCTTGTAGTGTCTGCACCCTCACCATCCTTGTGAGCTAAGGAGGGGAAGCGGGTGTTTTGGGGAGCCTACAGGTTTAACATGTGAGTCATCAGCAGCCAAAGCCTAGCCCTCCCTGGTCCCAGCTTAGGTGGAAAGGGGCTTGGGTGATGTTCATATGTCTATATGGTCTGTCTCTAGGGCATTCCCCTGCTAACTAACTAGGGTAATGTCACTGTCCTTTGCCTCTGCCATTCATGAGAGGCCTTTAAACTTTCAAGTTGCTAAACGAAAGGAGTAGATGCTCCTATGCTCAACATAGGAAAGAAAGAAGAAATGAAGAAGAAATAGGAGGGAACTCTGAAGAGCGGAGACCTCCACTGCTGTAGCTTAATCTCAACCGTTTTCTTAACCTTGACCTTTGACCTTCACATGTATTAATTGGCGTGGATTTTCATACTCTCAAATATGAACCAAATTTGACGTCTCTGTAACAAGGATGTCGAAACTTATGGCTGATTACGTGAATTGGACATTGTGCTTGACCGTGACCTCGACCTTTGACCTTGACATTACAAAATTTAATGATTTGTAGCTCTTTATATAACATTTAATCCCTGCAAAGTTCATTAATCTACGATTAAAACTGTGTCCAGGAAGCTGTTCACAAAGAAACACACTCACAAACAAACAACAAAGGGCCTTTGACCTTGACCTTCCAAAATTTAATCATTTCCAGCTTTTCATATAACAGTTAATCCCTGCAAGTTTCATTCATCTACGATTGTGTCCAGGAAGCTATTCACAAACAAACACACACAAATAAACAACAATGAGCGAAAACATAACCTCATTCCAACATCGTTGGCGGAGGTAATAATGGCCACCTAACAAAACAATCCATTGCAATTTTCAAACACGCAGAGAACTAACAACACCTTTCAACAACCCGGTGTCTCATCCGCTAAGTAAAATTTCGCAATGGGATTATGGACTCAGATTACAAGCTACACTATGCGTATTCAAGTTTCGTGAAGTTTGATCCGGAATTTACATGTGCTGTGCTCGGTCCTTTTAACTGCAATGCCTATTTCCATACAGCATGACGTCAAGGCTCTTGCTGGAAACAAAAATATTCCCAATATTTTTTTTTCATAGTGGTCTACTTTTTAGTACTGTACTGTAGTTTCCGGGGTTCTAGGAAGAGTTGAATTTTTTTTTCTTTCACGGTTCGTCTTGTATATATTTACTCTGTATGTGTGCGTGCGCATATACATATATGTATATATAGGCGTATGTATATATATATATATATATATATGTGTGTATATATATATATACATATATATAATATATTATATATATATGTATATATATATATATATATATGCGTTTATGTGCATGTACAGTATATACATATTAACATGTGTACAAATATATATATATATATAATATATGTATATATATACATATACATATACATATATATATTATATATATATATATGTAAGTGTTGTGTTTGTGTGTGTGTGTATTGGTATGGGTGATTATGGCTGTATTTGTTTGCGTGTATACTGTACGTGTCAGTATATATAAAAAAATAAGATTGAAACTATTTTTAATGCCAACGTTTGGATTTTCCTATTTATTATATTTTCTCTTTATAAACCAATAAATTTTTCTATGCTTGAAATATAATTGAAATATAGTCATATTACAAACATAAATACTGTTATACATATTTGTTAACTAAATGAAATGGTTAAAGTACAAATAAACAAATCACTCTACTAGATAGTATTTGTATATAATTCACATTCAGAAAAAAAGTTCCCATTTTTTTATATAACTTTACTAGATATATTTATATATAAGTCCTATTCAAAAAACAAGTTCCCATTTTATTATGTCTGTAATTGAAATAGAGCAACTAGAGTCTCTGCTATTATCCCTTTGTAACCTGAGATGTATTCTGATTTAATGATATGAATAATTCACCTGCCTTTAAAAGTCATTGGACTTGTTCTTGTAGCAAATGTAGCCGACTCTGATGGGAATAGTCAAGTATAATGGTAGAGATTTATCTATCGTAATCATTGAAGGTTTAAAGACCGCTCATGAATGGCAAGGGACAGTGACATTGCCCTATCAAGAAAGACAATGCCATATATACTGACCATATTATCATATGATCAGTACCCAAACCTCCTCTCCACCCAAGCTAATACCAGGGAGGGCCAGGAAATGGCTGCTGATGACTCAACAGATTGACATATAGGCTCCCCCAAACCTCCCAGCCTTACGTTACAAGGATGGCAAGGTTGCAGACACTAATGGCACTAACGAGACTGAGCGAGACTCGAACCCTGGACTGACAAACACAAGGCAGAAACGATACCAATCAGGCCACAACAACCCTTAGGTAGAAAATATTACCCCAAACCCCCCTGCCTTAGCTCACAAGGGTGGTGAGGTTGCAGACACTAATGGCACTACCAATACTGAGCGGGACTCGAACCCCCGACTGACAAACACCAGACAGAGACGTTACCAATCAGGCCACAACAACCCTTAGGAAAAAAATATTGTAAAATATTCCTCATTGTCAATGCAGTGGATGTGTTCATTATTTTTGTATGTTGGTGAACAGACGCTCTTTTAGAATAATTTTCATGTAATGTCAGTACAAATGGTGAGTAAATAGCAGTTATGGCATGAGATGATATTATCACTGTGTGGAAAATATGTATGGGGGATTTGAATGTTATGGAATAAGATCATCTATAGGAATATTAAATTTCAAAATGATTTGGAAGAATATTAAAAACACGTGTAAGGGCTCGCTTCACACGAGCTGATTGATGCAGCGCCGGTTTTTGTCTCGCGCGGATTAGAAATCTTTGAAGATCAACGAGGCCCATCACAAGCTACCAGCTCCGAAGAATTTCGAGCGGCAGTGATTAAGTAGCCGCGTGCATGGCTAACCCGCGCGGTTCCAGTTTAATGGCATATAAAAACTACAAGGTCACTCGGGAAAATCTTTTCGTGTAAAGATAAGCTTCCTACGAGCGGAAATATTTCCCTATGGAAAAAAATATGGACGTGTGAACACATGCCGCCTAACTATTGAAATATTTCCATAGGAAAAAAATCCGCTTGTGCGAAGACATGTCTCCTAACTCTCAGAAATATTTTCGTACGGAAAAAATTCGCTAGTCTGAACACATGCCTCCTAACTAGCAGAAATATTTCTGTATGGAAAAAATCTGCTCGTGTGAAGACATGCCTCCTAACAAGCGGAAATATTTCCATATGGAAAAAATCGGCTTGTGCGAAGACATGCCTCTTAACTATTGTAAATAT
The DNA here is from genome assembly GCF_036898095.1 of Palaemon carinicauda. Classification (NCBI taxonomy): domain Eukaryota; kingdom Metazoa; phylum Arthropoda; class Malacostraca; order Decapoda; family Palaemonidae; genus Palaemon; species Palaemon carinicauda. The sequence continues at coordinate 61,325,640 of NC_090750.1, read as the reverse complement.
TTCCGTACGGAAAAATCTCCTGTGCGAAGAAATGCCTCCCAGCTATCGAAATATTCCCATACGGAAAAAACCGCCGGGCGAAGACATGCCTCCTAACTATCAAATGTTTCCATACGGAAAAACCCGGTCATGCGAAGACACATCCTAGTTATTGAAATATTTCCGTACGGGAAAAAATCCTCTCGTAAAAAAAACATGTCTCGTAAACGAGCGGTAATATTTTCCGTACGGAAAAAAATCCTCTCGTGAAAAAACATGCCTCGTAACGAGCGGTAATATTTCCGTCCGGAAAAATCCGCTCTCGCTAAGCGAGCCTAATTGAAGATGAAAGGCTGAACTCAGCGAGGAGTCGTATGATTAATATTGAGAGAGCCATAACCCGCATATTGATTATCACCAACCTTCTCAAGAATACTTTTATGCCTTGAAGTGTCATATACAGTAATTTAATGTTATTCCATGGGATGAACGAACACACGAACGTACTAAAAGAGAGGGTGGGAACAGACGAGGAAAATCAAGTTTATGTGATGACAATAATCAAGTCTCAACTACATGACGGGGTTTTATTGCTAAATAATAGCACCATTATCTATTCAACGACCATTAATGATCCGTCAATGGTACTAAAGTTGATCTTTATTAAGGTAATTAGAATAATGATATCGGCCTTTCGGATTTGAAAAAAATATCAGAAATTTCTTTACCGCTGTTTGATGTTCGTGTTGATATCTTCCCCTGTATGATAAAAGAACTAATGTTCGGTATATATATATATATATATATATATCATCTCCTCTTACGCCTGTGACGCAAAAGGGCCCTCGGTTAAATTTCGCCAGTAGTCTCTATCTGAGTTTTTAATTCAATACTTCTCTATTCATCATCTCCTACTTTGCGCTGCATAGTCCTCCAGCCATGTAGGCCTAGGTCTTCCAACTATATATATATATATATATATATATATGCAGCCCTCCCTATCCCTGGGGTAAAAGGGGTCAGGAATAGTCATACCTTGATGAGAAGGGGGTACGTGTTTATGCATATCTATCTAAATATGTAGCTATCATTTTTGACGGGTGACGTATACTACTTATTGTATAATTTTCTTGAAATATACTTTGAATAGTAATTACAATTGTTGCTAAATACTGGAAGTGTGAAGATGGTGATGGATAGATACCTGCCTATAAAATGATGTAAGATTTCCACCTTGTAAACAAACTGCTTCCAGAGAGAGAGAGAGAGAGAGAGAGAGAGAGAGAGAGAGAGAGAGAGAGAGAGAATAACACATGCTTTTAAAATAAATCTAAAAATGCCTCTAGCAGTACAACACCTGCCTAAGAATCTTGGCGCAGAGAGAGAGAGAGAGAGAGAGAGAGAGGAGAGAGAGAGAGAGAGAAATTACAGATAAGAAAATAAGGTTAATAATCATTGAATAAATAAAACAAAGGAAAAAACAAGAGAATTATAAGTGTTATGATTTCAGTGATGCAAGAGGGAATCTCACATTCAGATCCATTTGTTATAACTATGGATTCTTTAATGTTGATATTATAATTTACATAAAAACGTCAATGTTAAAGTTGAAGTTTTATGTATTTTATGTATTACAACAACGAAAGAAAACAGGAGAAAAATAGAATTATTTATTAGTCAAGTACTAAATTCTTACTTGATTATCATTGATTCTTTTATTTATTTATTTATTTATTTATTTATTTTGCTATTTCATGACTTAGTGACCTCAACATTCAATATTGAATTGAACAAATGTTTTTGAAATTTTGCTTACGAAAAAGGAAGCTTTAAAAAAAAATGCAAAATAGATATATATCTAAGCAAAATAAAATTGATAGGATTAAATACGAAAATAAAAGGATTTAATTAAATGTATGATCAGAATTGAAGACTCTCGAGCAAATTTCATAGCATTTATCAATAAATTAAAAAAAAGTCACTCAATTAAAAATTGAGTCCGTAAAAATATAGGCATTCACGAAGTAAGATCCTTCAGAAATGCTTATGGGGAAATATATTCATGGGAATATTAATGAACCTTCTTACTTTGCATATATTTCCTCTTTATCAGTTCATCTTCTTCCATTATACGTGACCTTATCTTACTACGGTTATGATAACAATGATAAGAAAAAAATAAGATTAATAATTATATTAATAACAATGGTGAAGATAAAAACATTAATAAGTGTAATAATGAAGAATAATGTTAAAAAAGAAGAAAGAAAAAAACGAATATGTTGGTAAGAGGCTATTGGCTTATTGCAATAGATCATGTAAATCAGTGGTTCCCAACCTTTTTTTCTGTCAGTTCCCCCCTGCACGCAGTTCAAACCATCCAGATTTCCCCCTTCATGCCCCGCCAGCCCTCATGCCCAACTCCGCCTGCCTCAGAAATGGGCATGATATTCCAATTCTCCCCTTGAATATCATGTCAGTGAGAACTGATATGATCATATCACAATTGAATGGCTAACAACAAATTGCCGCACGTACTATGAGGATATTTTCCGCTTGTTTTAGTTAGTAGGTTGTGTAATTATTTCCCCCCTGGAAGCTTCAAATTTCCCCCCAGGTTGGGAACCACTGATGTAAAGTATCTTTCCTCAAGGCATTTATATAAGTACGTCATCTTTTAGAGGTTTGAAAGAGACAATTACCGCAGCAAATACACAGGAATACCTCAGGACACTTTCAAAAGTCAAATATTATCAAGATATTTATGTTTCATAATATCCTGAGATAATGTTGAGAGGTAGATGGAGATGGTTTCGGGATGCTCTTCGCAATCACCAAGAGAGATTAGTTCACCAAACCTTAAACTGGGCACTAGAAGAGTTGGAAGACCCAGGCCTACATGGCTGAGGAACTATGAAGCGCGAAGTAGGAGATGATGAACGGAGAAGTAATGAATTAAAAGCTCAAGATAGAGACGACTGGCGAAAACTTACCGAGGCCCTTTGCGTCGATAGGCGTAGGAGATGATGATGATATAAT
>NC_090750.1:61317622-61320122 GCF_036898095.1 Palaemon carinicauda | reverse complement strand
TTTCAAGACATATTCTTCCTTTAAGTATGTTACACATCACCTTGACATTCTTAGAAATACCTCTTATCACATAAAACATACACACACACACACACACACACACACACACAGGGCCATCATCTGTACTAGGTATCATTATTCTTCTAATGATATTATGGTAATTGTCTTTTCATTTTTCCATATTTTTGTCGTGTAAATGTAACAATGAATATTTTTCATTCAAACATTTCTTTCCTCTATAAGTTCTATGAAATATCGTCCTAAGTCTAAAGCTACATGTTTTTATTCTTAAAACCAATAGTCAATATTGAGTTTTTATCAGAAAAGAATATTAACGAAGAGGCCTACTGAGCAATAATTTACATAGATGAACCCAAAATTCTTCTTACCTGTATCCCTTCTTCAGTTTTCCTTCAGATCTGTTGTCCTCATCATTATATTCCTTTCTCACTCATCAACAACTCAATTTTCCTTTCATCACCTTGATGCAACATCTTTTCTGATAATCCAATCAATTCTTGGGACCTTTCCAATTTGCAACTTCAATGGAAGCAATGAAAAAATTTCATAAACACCTCTCTCCAGATTGATTCAACTTTATCTTTCCCTTGTTATCTATTGTTGATAAACCTTAATATATCTTACTTGTATACTTGTTTTGGGTTTAAATCCAACCCTCCACTGAAGTCGAGGGAACTACTTCTCGGGCGGGTCCATATTAATCATCTAACGAAACATTTCCATTATAACTTATACAATTCTTTGATTGTAGCATCTTCCAAATCATATGATCTTGTGAAAAGTAATGTCTTTAGTTTCTTCTTAAATTCAATTGCTCCCTTTAGGTCCTTCATTTCAGTTGGCAGTTTATCATAATGTCTAGGCGCCTCTTTCTTCCTGTTTTCATAACTTTTCAAAATATCTAAATACACTTTTTTTCTTGTAATATTATTTCTCTACGACAGAAAATTTTGTATCTTGTATAATTCTGTCCCTTTACAATAGTAGAGTGATAACGTGTTTGCCTAGCATTCCATGACAGCAGATCGATCCAGCCCGGGACTGTGAGTTTAAGCTGTTTACTGGGAGGCTTACCTTTGATAATTTTCTAAATAGATATATATACCCTTTCCATCATTTCTTGTTTTATCCTTTTTCTCCGACTAAAATTTTGGTTTCTTACATAATTCTGTCCGTTACAGTAGTACAAGTGGTAACGTGTTTGCTTAGCATTCACTTCTCAGCAGATCGATCCCAGCCCGGACCGTGAGTTTAAGCTTTTTACTGGGGAGGCCACTGTTGGTGCTTGGCATCACAGAGTCCTTATAGTTGAGGAATTGCTTTGAGCCTTAAAAATTGAGAGTTTGGATATTTGAGAGCCCTTATGATAGAGAGGATAGATCCAGAACCTCATTGAATAGGTTGGATACATTTGCCCTTCCTCTAAAGCAGTGGTTCCCAACCTTTTTTCTGGCATTTCCCCCCTGCACCCAGTTCAACTATCCAGATTTTCCCCCTTCATGCCCCGCCCAGCCCTCATGCCCACTCGCTTGCCTCAGAAATGGGCATGACACCCCAATTCTCCCCTTGAATATCATGTCAGTGAGAAATTATATGATCATATCACAATTGAATGGCTAACAACAAAATTGCCGCACAAACTATGTGGACATTTTCCGCTTGTTTTAGTTAGTAGGTAGTGTAATATTTCCCCCCTGGAAGCTTCAAATTTCCCTCCAGGGGGAAATTTCCCCCAGGTTGGGAACCACTGCTCTAAGACTCGAATTTGCAAAGATTTAGAATCTTACTGAAACCTTTTTTCCAATTACTTTTCTCCACCCACAAACTGACCATATAAATTATATTTAACCCTTTTTCCTTCCTATGGGCAGTTTTAAGCAATCAATTACACGATTAAGAAAATACAACGCATATGCTACGATCTTATTAATTAAAAGCAGAAAATAACCTTTAAAGTCTCAGTACAGAACGTAATATTATATATATGTAAACACTTCTCTGTTCCTGGACAGTGTTAAGATCTACACCATGTTCCCTTCGCCAAATCTCATTTTAAAACACTTTTCAAGATGAGGGTCCCTGCTGGCATAAGGGTGGCTTTAGAATTTAAAATTATCATGTGGCAGTGACTGCTCTGCTTAGATTCCTTGTAGCCATCCGTTTAGTTGAAACTGCTTGGTGTTACAGTAATATGTGGCATGTAAGTGCATTTAGGTGTAGAGCTAAAAGCCAATATTATATATATATAATATTATATATATATAGATAGATAGATATATATTACTTATCAGTCACAAAACTGCACGTGACCAGATATTAAAGTGTAAAATCCACAGGAAACAGGAAAGGAAAAGAACCAGGTACCAAGCGCTTTCGTGTATTATGTACACGAAAGAAGTGTACATAATACACGAAAGCGCTTGGTACCTGGTCTTTTCCTTTCCCGTTTCCTGTGGATTTTACACTTTAATATATATAT
>NC_090750.1:61307622-61312622 GCF_036898095.1 Palaemon carinicauda | reverse complement strand
CCCTTAACCTTGACCTTCCTAAATTTAATGATTTCCAGCTTTTTACATAACAGTTAATCACTACAAGTTTTATTACTCCACGATTAAGATTTTGGCCAGGATGCTGTTCACAATCAAACATACACACACACGCACACACACACGCACACACATACACACACAAACAGGGAGTAAAACATACCCTCCTTCCAATTTCGCTGTCGGAGGTAACAGCAACAACAACAACAACAACAACAGCAACAACCTACGTCATGCTAAATATTTTATTGCAATAGTGGAGATATTACAATATTTCTAGTTTCGTCTTAATTCGATTCACCACGCAACGATGACGACGTCACAGATTCATTTGAAAACAATAGAATCAGGGGAACGTATTACATCTAATGAAACTGAATTTTTTTTTTTTTTTTTTTTTTTTTTTTTTTTTCCACCTCGCGCGTGATGTTAGGATATCGTCAGCGGGGCTGGTGGTGGTGGTAGTAGTGCCAAAGCTTTTCATCCATTTATGAAAAAATGTCACACGTTTTATGACATTTCAACCAAACTTTCCGGCCATTCATTTTTTTTTTTTTCTTGTCATGAAGCTTTTGTGTCGGTTTTTTGTTATTCAGGAGGATTAAGTACATATTCACATTGTTTGATCTCGATTTGGTAGAGCAAATAACTTTAGTTTACAGTGGAAATAGTAGTGTGGTGTTGAATAGATTAATTTAAAAGTTTAAAGGCAGCTCATGAATGGCAGCAGCAAGGGACAGTGATAATGCTATTCACATTGTTTGATCTCGATTTCGTAGAGTAAATGACTTTAGTTTACAGTGGAAATATTAGTGTGGTGATGTATGGTCTTATTTAAAGGCCGCTCATGAATGGCAGAGGCAAGGGACATTGATATTGCCCTATCAAGCAGGACAATGCTCTAAATACCTGACCATATATACATATGATCAGCGCCCAAGCCCCCTCTTCTCTAAGCTAGGCCCAAGGAGGGCCAGGCAATGGTTACTGATGACTTAGTAGATAGACCTATAGTCTCCCCCAAACCCCTCACCCATCCTTACCTCACAAGGATGGGGAGGTTGTAGCGACCAAAGCAACTAACGAGGACTCGAGCCCCAGTCTGGCTTTCACCAGTTCAGGGACGTTACCACATCGACGACCACAACCCTATAAATGGAAGGTTAAAGTTGAGTCTTATGTTTTAACTATGTTTTAATTCTATTGATAATTATTCTTTACTGGTTTAACCGAGCCTTCAAAAAGGAGATCTAAATGTTTAGATAGATATGCACATACGGAGATTCAAGCCTTCCCACCCCTTCCCCCTTTCCAAACTACAACCCAAACTGGTTCGGCAATTTGTGGGAGTGTGGTTTCCGTGCGTACCTCTCGGGCTAACCCTTCTCACTAGGGTATGACTACTCTCCTCCTCCTGAGTGGGACAGGATATATATATATATATATATATGTGTGTGTGTGTGTATATATATATATATATATATAGATAGATATAGATATAGATATATGTATATATATATAGATATAGATATATGTATATATATGTATATATATATATACAGTATATATATATATATATATATATCCATCTATCTATCTATATATATATACATATATCTATATCTATATATATACATATATCTATATCTATATATCTATCTATCTATATATATACATATGTATATATATATATATATATATATATATATATATTTATATATATACCTATATATATATATATATATATTTATATATTTATATATATATGTATATATATATATATATATATATATATGAATATATCCAGACAATAGTTCTTTACTATATAGGGGAGATTATTCTTTATGATATCTTTACTCAAATATGGTTCACAAAGAAGGGCTGTGCTATAAGAGGAAATGATATTGCATGAAAAAATAAAGTTTTTGATGTATGGGAAAAGGGGACCCTCTTTAATGATTACTTCTAACATTACCCTAAATATTAATACAAATGTTAATTACTTAAATGTTAAGGGTCATTGTTTTTTTTTTTTTTTTTATGTTTAAACATATATAGATAACTGGTTGTATCCTATTCACAGGGAATTGATTAAAGAATTTAAAAGTCTAATACATTTCAAAAAGGAATTATCATGAGGTTAACATTTATATTCACTATTTACAGACGATAATCAAATTAATTTTAATAAGCAAATAAAAAATCTCAATGTAGTTGAAATGAAATCATTGTCAACTTGAAAATAAAAAGATACTGAATTAATTTACAGTCAATAATTATATTCATTTGAATAAGCAAAGAAGAAAATTGATGTAGTTGAAATGAAAACATTATTTGTATGAAAGCGAAAAAGTAATTAATTTCATGTCAATAATAAAATTTATTTGAATAAACAAAGAAATAACTTGATGTAGTTAGAATGAAAATATTATCTGTATGCAAATAAAAAATAAAGTATGAATTTGTTTATAGTCAATAATCTAACTTATTCGAATAAAAAGAGACAAAACTTGATTTAATTAAAATGGAAACATTTTTGCATGGATATTAAAAGAAACTTTGGATTAATTTTCAGTCAATAATCAAGTTTATTTGAATAAATAAAGAAAAAACTTGATGTAGTTTAAAAGAAAACATCATCTGCATGCAAATTAAAAAGAAAAGGCCATGAATTAAATTACTCTCAATAATCAAGTTTATTAGAATAATCATAGGAAAAACATGATGTAGTTAAAATGAAGACATCTGCATTAAAATAAATAAGGCCATGAAATCATTTACTCTTAATAATCAAGTTTATTTGAATAATGAAAGGAACAACTTGATGTAGTTAAAATGAAAAACATTATTGCACGAAAATTAAAATAAAAAGACCATGAATTCATTTTTGTCAGTAATCAAATTTATTTGAATAATCTAAGAAAAGAATTTGTTGTTAAAATGAAAACACCACGAATTAGTTTACTCGCAATAGTCAAGTTTATTTGAATAATCAAAGGAAAAGGTTAATGTAGTTAAAATGTAAAACATTATTAGCCCGAAACTAAAGAAAAAAGACAGTGAATGAATTTACTCTCGATATCAAGTTTATTTGAATAAACAATGAAAAATGTTAAATTGAAAAACATATGTCTGGAACTAAAAAAAAAAAAAAACATGAATTAATTTACAGTCAATAATATATCTGAATAATCAAAGGAAAATATTTATGTAGTTAAAATGAAAAACATTATCAGCCTGAAATTAAAAAAAGAAAAGACAATGAATTAATTTACCCTCGATATCAAGTTTATCTGAATAATCAAAGGAAAAACTTAATGTAGTTAAAATGAAAAACATTATCAGCCTGAAACCAAAAAAAAAAAGACAATTAATTAATTTAAAGTCTATAATATATCTGAATAATCAAAGGAAAATCTTTATGTAGTTAAAATAAAAACATTATATGCATGAAACTAAAAAAAAAAAAATGAATAAATAAAAAAGACCAATTAATTAATTTACAGTCTATAATATATCTGAATAATCAAAGGAAAAACTTTATGTAGTTAAAATGAAAAACATTATGAGCCTGAAACTAAAAAATAAGAAAAAAAACAATGTATTAATTTAGTCAATAATATATTTGAATAATCAAAGGAAAATCTTTATGGGGTTAAAATAAAAACATTATTTGCCTGAAACTAAAAAAAAAGGCAATGAATTAATTTACTCCGGATAATCAAGTTTATTTGTAAAAACAAAGAAAAAACTTAATGTAGTTAAAATGAAAAACATTATCAGCCTGAAACTAAAAAAAAAAGACAATGAATTAATTTACTCTCAGAAATCAAGTTTATTTAAAAAAAAGAAAAAACTTGATGTGGTTAAATTGAAAAACATTATCTGCCTAAAACTAAATAAAAAGACAATGAATTAATAAACACTCGGTAATCAAGTTTATTTGAACAAAGAAAAAACTTATTGTAGTTAAAATGAAAACTATCTGCCTTAAACTAAAAAAAAAAGACTTAATTATTTTACTCGCAATAATCAAGTTTATTTGAACAATCTAAGGAAAATATTTATGTAGTTAATATGTAAAACCTTATCAGCCCGAAACTAAAAAAACAATGAATTATTTAGTCTATAATATATCTATATGATCAAAGTAAAATCTTTACGTAGTTAAAATAAAAACATTATCTGCATGAAACTAAAAAAAAAAGAAAAAAAAAAGATACAATGAATTATATTTGGAATGCAATTCACCTCTAATAGGTGGAATGAAAATGCCATTTCAGATCGACACTTTACGAATCCCATAATCCCGTGTAGCTGGGAAGATCAGAAAAAAAAAATATTTGATCATGCAATCTAGGTATTAATGCAGATTAAAGGAGATTCAACAGACTGCTAGGGATTTATCGTGGATTTCTGCAAGTTTTCACTCGGGGGAATCTGATTTTATCTGACGGATTTATGTCATTAATCGATTTTGGGATTTTTTGTTTTTCCTGTTGTGTTGCTATTTCTCTTCAAGGTTTAAAGGTCGCTCGTGAATACCAGGGGCAAGGGGCAGTGACATTGCCATATCAAGTAGGACATTGCCCCCAGAGTCTGACCATATATATATATATATATATATATACTGTGTATATATATATATATATATATATACTGTATATATATATATATATATTGTATATATATATATATATATATATATATATATATATATATACAGTATATATATATATATATATATAGTATATATATATATATATATATAGATCAGCACCCAAGTTCTCTCTCGACCCAAGCTAGGACCAAGGAGGGCCAGACAATGGCTGCTGATGACTCAGCGTACAACCTATAGGCTCATCCAAACCCGACTTCCTTAGCTTACAAGGATGGTGAGATTGTAGTGACCAAAGGAACTAACGATCTTGAGAGGGTTTCGAACCCCAGTCTGGCGTTCACCAGTCAGGGTATGTTACCAC
>NC_090750.1:61290122-61305122 GCF_036898095.1 Palaemon carinicauda | reverse complement strand
CTATCTGGGTTGCCATTCTGTCTCTCTGTGTTAGGGGTTTGGTTTGGTTTGCCTCTCTGTCACTTGCTCTGTTAGTAGATTTGTTTTCCGTCTGTCTGGTTTGCCTTACTGTCTTTCTGACTGTTTTCCGTTAGTGGGCTGATTTTGTCTGTCTGGTTTGCCTTTCTGTCCCTGTCTCTGCTAGTTGTTTGGTTTTGTCTGTCTGGTTTGCCTTTCGGTCTTGTCTCTGTTTACGATTGGTAAAACTTTCTTATGGTAACCATATGGAAACTCCGGAGTCTCTGGTAGTCTGTGGGCCTTGAACGCAAGCTTATCTCATGGCTTGATACTTTTCCCTTATAAACCAAAACCTTACCGTCCTTTTCAACTTAGGAAGGAGGCAGCGTGAGGTAGGATATGATCCCTTCTTGCTTACAGTAGACCTCCTTCGTCTTGTGTTGGGTGGAAAAGGAGGTTCTACTTGCATTTAACCATCAAGACCCGCCTTTAAGCTCCTCTCTCTCTCTCTCTCCTCTCTCTCTCTCTCTCTCTCTCTCTCATGTTGCTTGATTAAAAATGAAATATTTTACCGTCTTACGCTTTTAGCCTCTAAAGGTGTTTTGCATTATCACGAGGCCTAGAGCACCGCAAAATGTTGCAAGGTTGCATAATTCTGAATCAACGTTGGCTTTTATATTTTTTTCTTCGGGTCAAATACGCCAAATATAAGCTTTTCTTAATACACCCAGTTTTTGCCTCTTTTTTTTTTTAGTTTATGATAATTTCATGATAATTCATGAAATGATATTCATCTGAAAGCAGGTAAACTAAATATTAATAAAAATGTATTTTTAAACTTTCATAAGAACAATTTTGAAGATTCTCCATTTATATATATGAATAATTCAAGTTTTCTATTAATGTATTTAATTGTGCCTAACTCCTTGTGTGTCTTTTGCTATTTTTTGTAGTAGGTTAATTTAACCTTAATTAATTTCCCAGTCTGATTGATAATACAATTATTAAACTTTACAACATAACCTTTCATTCAATACTATAAAAAAACACAGCAATGCAGAGAGTCTCACTAGTATTAGAGTAAAACAAATAGATTTATTGAAAAGAATAAAATCTCAAATGCTAATTCATTGCATTAATAAAAACAAATCAATGAAATTTAACCATATTAGAAGAAATCAACTGTTAATGTTTCCTTCTATACCAATATTTCATGGTTTGCGACTATTACTTCATTACAATTGCACGATACATTTCTTCGTATATCAAACTCAGGACTAAATAATTAATTCAAAGTATTTTAAAGTGTCACCAATAAATTCAGAAATAACTATTTCATTGATAGTACTATAAACTGGCTTCAGTATACCTATAGTACATTTCTTTTATCGAGGCAGATTTGCACCGACACGCAGCGGTGCCCTTTTAGCTCGGAAAAGTTTCCTGATTGCTGATTGGTTAGAATGATCTCGTCCACCCAATCAGCGATCAGGAAACTTTTACGAGCTAAAAGGGCACCGCTGCGAGCTCGGAAAAGTTTCCTGATCGCTGATTGGTTAGAATTATCTCGTCCACCCAATCAGCGATCAGGAAACTTTTACGAGCTAAAAGGGCACCGCTGCGAGCTCGGAAAAGTTTCCTGATCGCTGATTGGTTAGAATTATCTCGTCCACCCAATCAGCGATCAGGAAACTTTTACGAGCTAAAAGGGCACCGCTGCGAGCTCGGAAAAGTTTCCTGATCGCTGATTGGTTAGAATTATCTCGTCCACCCAATCAGCGATCAGGAAACTTTTACGAGCTAAAAGGGCACCGCTGCGAGCTCGGAAAAGTTTCCTGATCGCTGATTGGTTAGAATTATCTCGTCCACCCAATCAGCGATCAGGAAACTTTTACGAGCTAAAAGGGCACCGCTGCGAGCTCGGAAAAGTTTCCTGATCGCTGATTGGTTAGAATTATCTCGTCCACCCAATCAGCGATCAGGAAACTTTTACGAGCTAAAAGGGCACCGCTGCGAGCTCGGAAAAGTTTCCTGATCGCTGATTGGTTAGAATTATCTCGTCCACCCAATCAGCGATCAGGAAACTTTTACGAGCTAAAAGGGCACCGCTGCGAGCTCGGAAAAGTTTCCTGATCGCTGATTGGTTAGAATTATCTCGTCCACCCAATCAGCGATCAGGAAACTTTTACGAGCTAAAAGGGCACCGCTGCGAGCTCGGAAAAGTTTCCTGATCGCTGATTGGTTAGAATTATCTCGTCCACCCAATCAGCGATCAGGAAACTTTTACGAGCTAAAAGGGCACCGCTGCGAGCTCGGAAAAGTTTCCTGATCGCTGATTGGTTAGAATTATCTCGTCCACCCAATCAGCGATCATGAAACTTTTCCGAGCTAAAAGGGCACCGCTGCGAGTCTATGCAAATCTGCATCGCTAAAAGAAATTGACTATAGCATACATTGATATCAATACACATAGGTAAGTAGCTAGTCAAGCTAACCTTTGAATAATGCAAATAAAAGTATTCATTGAAATATAGAAATTTAATTATGAACCTTGTCAACAAAGTTGATTCCTGGCGATGATATCTTCTCTAATGACATTTCGGGATTACTGACTATATATTTCTTCTATTAACGTAATTTGGTTCCCATTTTATTTCTTCTATATATTTCTTCTATTAACGTAATTTGGTTCCCATTTTATTTCTTCTATATATTTCTTCTATTAACGTAATTTGGTTCCCATTTTATTTCTTCTATATATTTCTTCTATATATTTCTTCTATATATTTCTATATATTTCTTTTATTAACGTAATTTGGTTCCCATTTTATTTCTTCTATTAACGTAATTTGGTTCCCATTTTATTTCTTCTATTAACGTAATTTGGTTCCCATTTTGTATTGGGTAAGCACGGTTGCTTTCTTTTTGAAGGACTTTACTTTGGCTTTGGGGTAGATCGTAGTTCCGATCGGCTGCCCTGCCTAACATCGCTTAGACCCCGGTAGCGTTTGTTCATGTGTTGTCCCAGTCACCAGCGTCCTTCCTCTATTGCTACATATGAAAGGTGATACTTTTGTAACACCTCACTCCTGTAGATTAGAGAAATGCTAGAAAACAGGTCTTTGAAGTAAGAAAAAGGGAAACGGACACTAACAAAACACGTAGTATACACACTTACACACACACACACACACACACACACACACAGACGCACACACACACTCACATCGATCCAGAAGCCAAATGGCTTTCTGTGAAGTATATGAATATGTAAAGGGTAATTGCTTGTTAAGACCAGCACTTAGCAAAGCAAATGGTTCGACGACGTGCTGCAGACGGTAATTCAAGATTAATCATTTCTTTCACTGAAATTGGCCCAGATGTGAATGGTTCCCAGTCATGCGATTTTTAGGTATTTAAGATAATTGTCGACTTTTCCGGTAAACAAACTAGTTTATGAGTTTGCCTAGATAAGGCGTTTCTGTATGTACTAGTGTACGCGACCCGTCAGGATTGATTGCCGAATATTTACACGGATATGCACATACGCACGCACACGCGCAGATTCAACCCTTCCCACCCCCTACCCCCTTTCCTAGCTACTACATGGCCATAGGTATCCCCTATCACTATGGTATGACTACTCCCCCCTACCTGAGGGACGGGGAGAGATCGAGTAGTTATACGTCTACCGGAAATATATATATATATATATATATATATATATATAGAGAGAGAGAGAGAGAGAGAGAGAGAGAGAGAGAGAGAGATTCACATTGTATCTTCAGGGTATAAATATATAGCTTACCGTCTGTTTAGAATCACAGCTAGATAAATAGTTAGATATATTATATATATATATATATATATATCCAGACACTTTTGCCTGCATCTATCTATCTATCTATCTATCTAACTATTTATCTAGCTGTGATTCTAAACAGACGGTAAGCTATATATTTATACCCTGAAGATACAATGTGAATCTCTCTCTCTCTCTCTCTCTCTCTCTCTCTCATACTACAGTATATATCATTATGATAATAATGTTAAATATGTACAAAATAGACGGACATCGAAAGATGTCATTTATAAGGAAATTACGATAAGCAGGTAATCTCTCTCTCTCTCCTCTCTCTCTCTCTCTCTCTCTCTCTCTCTCTCTAACCAGCATCATAAATAGTCCTTGACATTCGCAAACAAAAATGTATTTACACATTCCAACACGAAAGTACTTTTTTCCGATTAATGTCTGTGCTTGCGTGCGTGCGTGCATGAATGTTTACAAAAAGAGAAATAAACAAAGTAAAAAAAAAAGACAATCGTCATTGCCATTTCTTTATTACTGTCTCATTTCTCTTTGCTTTTGAATTAGATTCAATTTCAATAAAAAACCTGCTTTATTCATTATTATTATCATTGTTCAGTAAATCATTTAGGCGCCTGGACCACTTCATTAATTATTGTGGATTACGTCTCTCTCTCTCTCTCTCTCTCTCTCTCTCTCTCTCTCTCTCTCTCATTTAAACTCTAAGCGTTTAAATTAATTTGCTCAATCCATGAGCAAATGGAGTCTCCGCAGATGGACTAAAAAGCATTAAAAACATCCAAAATTCCATTAACACTAAAGATACAATGTGAATTTCTCTCTCTCTCTCTCTCTCTCTCTCTCTCTCTCTCTCTTTAAACGTTTAAACTAATTTCCCTACCCAAGAGAAAATGGAGTCTCCGCAGATGGACTAAAAAGCCTTTAAGGCATCCAAAATTCTTGTAACACACTCTCTCTCTCTCTCTCCTCTCTCTCCTCTCTCTCTCTCTCATTTAAACTCTAAGCTTTTAAATTAATTTGCTCAATCCATGAGCAAATGGAGTCTCCGTGGATGGACTAAAAAGTCTTTGAGACATTCTAAATCCTGGTAACTTCTTCTTCTTCTTCTTCTTCTTCTTCTCTCTCTCTCTCTCTCTCTCTCTCTCTCTCTCTCTCTCTCTCTCTCTCTTAACGTTTAAACTAATTTGCTCTACCCAAGACTAAATGGAGTCTCCGCGAATGAACTAAAAGTCTGAGACATCCGAAATCCTTATAACTTCTCTCTCTCTCTCTCTCTCTCTCTCTCTCTCTCTCACGGTTTAAACTAATTTGCTCTACCCAAGACCAAATGGAGTCTCCGCGAATGAACTAAAAGTCTTTGACATCCAAAATCCTTCTCTCTCTCTCTCTCTCTCTCTCCTCTCTCTCTCTCTCTCGCTCACATTTTTATTTGTAAGGAATGAAAAGAAAATATACAAAATTTGCTGTTTCATATATGAACTTGCAAAAATAATAAGAGGTACTTTAGTTCAGTTGTTGAATACAACAACAACAACAACCTCAACAACAACATCATCATCAATAACAACAACAATAACAATAAATTCATGTCTGGATTTGGCCAGTTTTCATCACCACGCTGCCCAACTGCGAACTGGAACACTAAATGTAATATATTTAAATGTGTTTACACTTTAACCGTATGGTGTGTTCGATTGAAAATGACAATTTTCGAAACTATATAGATATACGTTATAACGTCCATATATTGAGGCCTTCTCCATCATGAGGCTCAATACTACACAGTATCCTGGAAGTTTCATTCCAGTTTCCAGCTGTGATCAAGTTGTTGAATGATCTTCCTAATCGGGTAGTTGAATCGATTGGAGTTCAAAAGCTCAAACTTGCAGCAAATATCTCTATGTTGAACAGGCTGACATGAGTCTTATTATAGTTTATTTATGAAATATCTGTTATGATGATTTTACTGTTTTGGAAATACTATATTTTAATTGTTCAATATTTCTCAGGTTGTTTATTTAAATCCTTATTTCCTTTCCTCACTGGGCCATTTTACCTTGTTTGAACCCTTGTGCGTATAGCATCTGGCTTTTCCAAGTAGGGTTGTAGCTTACCTAATAATAATAATAATAATAATAATAATAATGATAATAATAATAATAATAATAATAATTAATATCATACTTAATGCGGTTATTACCTCCAAGATTTTCAAAAGAAAGCAAAAAGAAAAAAATATATATTTTTTGTTTAAAAAAAAAAAAAAAAAAAAAAAAAAAAAAAAAAAAAAAAAAAAAAAACGAGAGAAGACTTGAGCAACGAAATGCAATGCAAGTGTTATTGCCTTAAAAGCAAACTGTAGTTAGGCTGTGGCGAGATCTCGGAATCCTTCCTATATTAACGTTACGAACATAACTGTCACCCTTCGTAATTCTTGAGGTTCAGTTTCCCAGGTTTTTTCCTTTTTTTCGATAATGGAAGAAATTGGCAGAGGAAATAAGGGAAAAAAATATATTGATAACGACAATATAAATCGATCTTGATATTGTAAGTATATGAGGCCTTTGTCCTGCCTTGGGTTGGAGGAAGCTGTATTAAAAGGTTTAAAGGCCGCTCATGAATGACAGAGGCAAGGGACAGTGACGTTGCCCTATCGAGCAGGACAATGCCCTAGAGACTGACCATATATACATATGATAAGCGCCCAAGCCCCTTCTCCACACAAGCTAGGACAAAGTAGGGCCAGACAATGGCTACTGATGACTTAGCAGATAGACTTATAGGCTTCCCAAAATTCCCTACCCTTAGCCTAAAAGGATGGTGAGGTTGCAGCGACCAAAGTCTGGCGTTCACCAGTCAAGGACGTTACCCACATCGGCCACCACAACCCTTGTTGTTGTCGTCGTTGTTCATATAATGAAGTCTTAAAATCTGATGCTAATCCAAAGGAATTTTAATTAGAAATGTGTTTTCCAAGTAAAAATGTCTGGAATCGTCAATATGTGTATAGTTCTATTTAAAAGGGTAACCATTGCAACATTTGATATCTTAATGTGATCAGTTATGTTGTCATTTAGGGAATTGTTTATCAACTTTTGAAATATCTATATATCTCATATAGGTAACTAGAGGGGCACTCAATAGAGGGCAGACCTCCGCCACGGCAGCTTATTTCTCGACCTTTTATTCGACCTTGACCTTGACGTTTGACCTTAACATGTATTAATTGGCGTGGATTTTCATACACTCAAATATGAAGCAAGTTTGAAATCTCTGTGACAACGATGTCCAAATTTATGGCTGATTACGGGAATTGGGCATTTTGCTTGACCATGACATTGACCTTTGACCTTGACCTTCCAAAATTTGGTCATTTCCAGATTTTCACATTACAGTTAATCCCTGCAAGTTTCATTACTCTATGATTAA
Source organism: Palaemon carinicauda (assembly GCF_036898095.1). Classification (NCBI taxonomy): domain Eukaryota; kingdom Metazoa; phylum Arthropoda; class Malacostraca; order Decapoda; family Palaemonidae; genus Palaemon; species Palaemon carinicauda. The sequence goes on along the minus strand of NC_090750.1, from coordinate 61,297,867 downwards.
AATTGTGTATAGGAAGCTGGTCCCGTACAAACAAACAGGGGTGAAAACATAACCTCCTTCCAACTTTGTTGGCAGTGGTAATTATTAATCATATTGTCCAGTATCCGTATATATCATAAAGGGGATTGTTAATAATTATGTAAAACCACTGTACGTTACCCGTCAAAAATGGCTGCTAAATGTTAGATATATATGCACACACGCACACACCCAGATTCAACCTCCCCCCCCCCCCCCACTGTCCTAACTGTGGTTTCCGAGTGTACCTCTTGGGGTACCCACTCTCACCAAGGTTTGATTACTCCCTCTCCTCCCTACCCGAGGGATGGGGAGAGATCGTGTAGTTATAAGTCTGACCGGATATATATATATATATATATATATGTGTGTGTGTGTGTGTGTGTTTGTGTGTATATATATATATATAAATATATGTATATATATACATACATATATATATATATATATATATGCTGTACTGTATATGAGAGAGAGAGAGAGAGAGAGAGAGAGAGAGAGAGAGAGAGAAACTCTTGCTCCTTATTATATGAGGGAGATATCTGTTTCACTTGTGATAAAATGAGAGAGTTTAATCTTCAAAGTCTTTAATTTATAGTAACAGTATTTTGTGTTAATTTAACCTAATCAAAAACACCTTTTTAATACACATTTTTAATATATTGGAAAGTATCTGTTATCAAGACGAGGCTTAAATACTAACAAGATTGCCTATATTAGAATATCAAGTTCTGCCCGCATCTTTATTCCGCTTTTGCTCTGCGCCTAAAAAAACGAGGAATAAATCGCGAAATTAAATAAATAGAGAATAAATAAGAAGACGCACTTTGAAAGGATATGAGAAGCACGTCTTCGAAAATTCCACGGCGCTCCGTAAGATATATGTAGCCCCCTTTTCCAAGCCTCGCTTTTATTCCACCAAATGAATAGATAATGAGATCCTCTTCCTCTTTTTTTCTTCTTTTTCCTCCTCCTGCTCCTCCTCCTCCTCCTTCACTCCTTCACCCTTTCTTCGTCCACCCCTCAGACCCCCTTCCGGCAGGGGATGGGTGTCTTCTTCTCCCTTCTCCGAAAATTTATGCGAAAATTCTAAATATTGATTCCCCCGAAATAGATTTTCAGCTCGACTGGGTTTTAATTTTGGTGCACTTTAGGATTAGACTTTACTTTGTTGACGTTACTTCCCCCTGGATGAATACACTCGTCCACTTTCAATACTCCTCTCTCTCTCTCTCTCTCTCTCTCTCTCTCTCTCTCTCTCTCTCTCCTTCCAAATCTGAGCTACCCTATTTCAGATAAAAGCAGGCCATTGCTTCGGGTCAACCCCGCCGGCCAGCATTGATGATGTGATGGATGCGGACTGAAATACATTAGACACGGATACTCATTCGTTAATGGCCTTAGATAATGTTCAGTGAAAATGGAGGGGGAGACAACAAATATTGTTAATGAACATACGTACTTAGTACGGACAATAAGTGTATCCCCAGGACACTAGACCGAAATTGAAAGAAGGGGATGCATGGGATGGAGAGCATTTGGTAAACAAAATGAGATTATGAAAATTAAAATGCCACTTTCTCTAAAAGAAAAAGTATTTAATTAGATGGCCCTGCCAGTATTAACTTATGTATTAGTAACTTGGAGCCTTACTAAATAAAGCCTTGGAGCATAAGCTTGTTGCAAATCAATCAGCAATTGAAAGAATAATGATGGGAAAAAGACTAAGAAACAGAAAGAGAGCAACATGGATACGAGAGCAAACTAAAGTAGAGGATATACTAACAACTTGTAAGAAAAAGTAATGGACTTGGGCAATACATATAATGAGAATGACAGACAATAGATGAACATTGAGAATAACAGAATTGGTCTCTAGGAAATGTAAAAGAAGTAGGTGAAGGAATAGAAGACGATGTATTGACGAACTATTGAAGTTTTCGGTTGTGGACTACAGAAAGACCATAAACAGACCCAAGTTTTAAGGAAATGTCAGAGACCTTTGTTCTGTAGTGGACTAGTAACAGCTAATGATATATATACATGTGTATATTATACACACACACACACACACACACACACACACATATATATATATATATATATCTGTATCTGTCTACAGTTTATATATATATATTTTGTATATATTTATATATATATATATATATATATATATTGTATATATATACATATATATATGTATATATGTATATATTATTTATATATATATATATATATATATACTGACTTAAAAGCTATCTTACGATTCATTTTAAGTTTCAAATAAAGCAAATTTCGAAATGTGTAAAACTGTCGATATTGAAATCAACCATATACAATAAAGTTCTCAACCGTACGTTCGTTCCGTAAAAAAACGTTTGCATTTTTCAAACGATTGGAATCTTGGGAGTTCGAATTCAAATTCATATCGACCAAGAGTTCAAACATCGAATCCTGAAAAAGATGAACTGGAAAGTATTTCGGGGATCGGAGATGGAGAAGGATGATGTATCAGATAGAAACCAAAGTTAAATATGATGTTTTCTTATAGTTCCATGTATCTTTTATTGGTTAGTAGTGTGCGAGAGCCGTGAAAAATGACGGGTAAATATTTAGATGGATATGCACGCACATGCACCCCCTTCTCACTAGGGTGTGACTACCCCTCTCCACCCTACCTGAGGGATGGGGAGAGTTGAGTGTTATTGGAAAGATATGTGTGTATATATATATATATAAATATATATATATATATATATATATATATACGTATATATACGTATATATATATATGTGTGTGTGTTTATATATGTGTATATATATATATATATATATATCGTCGCTGTCGGTGCCCACTCGTGTCCGAGTATTGGGTTCTGTCGTTAGCCATCAGCCTCCTATCTATAAGATGAAGAAGGGTGGAGGAAACGACAGAATGCCAGTAGCTGGGTCCAGCACTTTGCTGCAGTAGAGGGGCTTGAGTGTCCCAATGATGGGCTGGGCAATGGCGGTGGGGTAGTTTATCCACCCTGGCAGGCTCAACCATACCGCTAAGGCCAGTTCTGAGAGACCAGACCATGACTGGACCCCTATAGGCCTTCTCCTTTATTTAAGATAGGCAAAGGCTAGGAGAAGGAAAACTCCAAAATCAAACCAAACAAGACCCCAACGGCGGAGCTTCCCAGCGCCGGCGGAAGAGGGCAATGCCTGTCGGGCAGGCAACAAGGCGGGCCTTGACATAACAAGAACCCGGCAGCCCGATGCAACCAACATCGGAGAAGCCCATATGTCTTGAGCCGCGGTGAAAACGGTGTAGGCCAAGTGTGTGTGCGTGGCCGTTGCAAAGCCACGACCACCCAAAACAATATACAATATAAATATATATATATATATATATATATATATATTAATTTATATTATATATATATATATATATATATATACATAGATATCTAGCTAGAGAGATACTTGTCCGTAGATATATAGGGGAGATTACAGAATAAGTCCCTTTTACATCTTGAGAAACATTGTAGTAATAACCAATATTGAAATGGCAAGTCCGTCATGTGGCCTACTTTTCAATATCATTATAAGATGGATACATTTTATTGGAGGAAAATTTTACCTTCGGGGAGCACTGCCGAATAAGACCTTTGCTAAAAGTAAGGATTTTTTTTATTGAAATTTAATTGTGTTAAAAAAAAAATTATCTTAATAAATACGGAATTTTCTAATTTGAAAAATAACTTAAATTATTATTTTTCTAATGATATTAGGTTGAATAGATATATTGAATTTTGAGTTTCTATACAGCTGTGAAAAATGTGTCAATATCTTAAACAATTAGAGTTGAAATATTAAGAAAGTCAAAATTAATCACATATATAATGCTGTAAATATTATCGTCTAGTATTACCGTGAATAAGGACATTTAATAAATAAAAAATTATTAATGAATAAAATTTAAGTATTGGACAGGTTCAAACATAAGTTTTGATGTATTATTTTCAGCCTTGTTTGGAAATCAACCCTCCCTCTCTCTCTCTCTCTCTCTCTCTCTCTCTCTCTCTCTCTCTCTCTCTCTCACTTTGAAATTAGACCTGTTTGAAAATCAATTCTCTCTCCCTCTCTCACTTTGAAATTAGACCTGTTTGAAAATCAACTCTCTCTCTCTCTCTCTCTCTCTCTCTCTCTCTCTCTCTCTCTCTCTCTCTGAAATCAAACTTTAGACCTGTTTGAAAATCAACCCTTCATTTGACAGCTGAAAAACGATCAAATGCAACGCAAATGGATGTTACAATGGGAATTTTTTTTTCCTGGCCGAAAACGTCAAGCGGAAAGTAAAAAACTTTGAGATCTTTATAAAGAATCAAACGTATTTTTGGCCACAAATCAAAGGAAAACTTAGCATGAAAAGGGATTCCATTTCGTAAAATCACTGTCCAAGTTTTTACTCTGTCGTCGCTAGAATTCATTAGGACATTTGTTACGGTGTGGAAAATTATCCGGGGAAAAAAATGACGAGTGTGATAAAAATGAGTTTATTGTTCCCGCTATTCGCTAACAATGCCCTTAAAGATTTATTTCGCTTGATTTAACGGGGTTTTTATTTCGCCTAATTTAACAGGGTTTTATTTCCTTCATCGGTTAATGAGCGAACTAATTTGCTTTCTGGGAAGTATAGATGGCATGACGAAACGATATTATTATTATGACTTGCTAAGCTACAGCCCTAAGTTGGAAAAGCAAGATGCTATAAGCCCAGTGGCCCAAACAGGGGAAATAGCCCAGTGAGGAGAGGAAAAAAGCATATAGATAGAATATTTTAAGAACAGTAACAACATTAGAATAAATATTTTCTAAATAAACTATAATAACTTTAATAAAACAAGAGGAAATGAAATTAGAATAGTATGTCCAAGTATACCCTCAAGCAAGTGAACTCTAACCCAAGAGACAGTGGAAGACCATGGTACAGAGGCTATGGCACTACCCAAGACTAGAGAACAATGGTTTGGTTTTGGAGTTTCCTTCTCCCAGAAGAGCTGATGACTATATCTAGAGAGTCTCTTCTACCCTTACCAAGAGGAAAGTGGCCACTGAACAATTATAGTGCAGAAGAATTGTTTCGTAATCTCAGTGTCGTCAGGTACACGTGGCAGAGGAGAATCTGTAAAGAATAGTTCAGACTGTTCGGTGCATGAGAAGGCAAAGGAAAAGTGAAGCGTAACGAGAGAGAAGGATCCAATGTAGTACTGTCTGGCCAGTCAAAGGACCCCATAGTGATAAGTTTTCCCGGTGAGATTATTATACTGTAGCTAATGTTACAATTTGCACTACCAACCAAACTCGGCCGAGTCCCTCTTCAGAGAATTAAAAATCTTATGTTTATTTTAATTTTAATCTTGGGTACCTCCGAAAATTGGAGAAGTAGATAGATAGATAGATTTATTTTTTTGTTTTGTCCCTGGGTTTTTATTTTTAATGTCGGCTACCTCCCAAAATTGCGGTAAGTTGATAGGTTAATTTTAATTATTCTTCCCTTGTTTTTTTTTTTTTTTTTTTTTTTTTAATGCTGGGTACCTCCGGAAATTGTTGGAAGTAGATAGATAGATTTTTTAATTGTTCCCTTGTTTTTTTTTATGTCGGGTACTTCCCCTAATTATGGGAAGTCTAAAGATAGATTTATTATTTCCTATTATTTACTAATATGTAAGTTATTCCAACGCAAATACAAGAAGTTTGCTCGCAACTGCGAATTTTATCCACGCGAATAACAACATCAATCTCATTCATTGCGATATTTCACCTCTGTAACGCAAGACACACTCTATAGGTTAGCCTGGAACGAGAGTGCATTCTCTTTATTCTTACCTTCTAATTGCTTTCCAGGTAAAACACTGAATTAAGGACGCAGAGGTACTCCATCGGTGGTGGGGTTGTGGCAGTGTGTGAGACCCCACCTGGTGGCTTAGCACGCAAGCTGCATAATCCACCGGTTGAAATGGACACACACACACACACACACACACACACACACAAAAGAAAAAAAAGACCATGTCATTTTAGCTGTTTTGTGTCAAGGCGATTATTCTTTGTTATTGCGTTTTTTATTGTACGAGAAAAAGAACAAGAATGATAAAAGGGTGATGTAGGAAATGTGTTAATTATTATTGCGTGTTTTATTGATGTTGGAGAAAAAACATTAAACAAAATATGTTGTTGTTGTTGTTTTAGATTGGACCCCCTTCATCGAAGGAGACCACGGGCTCTTGCGCGAAGGTATCCTGTAAAAAAAAAAAAAAAAAAAAAAAAAAAACAATCCTCGTACATCCATGTTGCTTATTTCGGTGAAGTTGTTCTTGTCGTTGTTGTTGCTGGGGTTGTTGTTGTTGTTGTTGTTGTTGTTGTTGTTTAAGAATGTTCAATAAACTTGTTCATCCCTGTTGCTTATTTCAATGAAGTTGTTGTTGTTGTTGTTGTTGTTGTTGTATAAGAATGTTCAATAAAACTTGTTCATCCATTTTGCTTTTTTCAATGTTGTTGTTGATTTTGTTATTGTATAAGAATGTTCAATAAAACTTGTTCATCCCTGTTGCTTATTTCATTGAAGTTGTTGTTGTTGTTGTTGTTGTTGTTTAAGAATGTCCAATTCGACATCTTGCTTTACCAGCATCCGTAGCTTGTTGAAGAGAAAGAAAAGGATTTAATAAAAGAATGAAACAAGTAGACGAGGAATAGACGTGTTCGGTTATCAAATGTTCTACATGCATGTCGTCAAATCCTTGAATTATAATGGTGCCAGGTAGTTCGAAGAAGCGGATCCACCCCCCCCCCCACCCCCACCCCTCTCCCCCTCCCCCCGTCCCCTACCATCTTCCCGCCTTGCTTGCAAGCAACTGCATAAGGAGCTTTTAAGATTGGACTGAGTAATTCCTTTTGGATTCAAGTCACTTGTAGAATCTGGATTTGGTTTTCCCGTCATTTTTCTGTTCAAGTTACACAATTGTTAGATTTAAAAGAATTATTTTTATCAAAATTAATGAAATTATTTTCAAAGGATCTAAACACTTCTATAACTTTTCACAATTCCGACAGAATGCTAAAATTGCAAGTAATGTCTGTTATTATTATTATTATTATTATTATTATTATTATTATTATTATTATTATTATTATTATTATTATTATTATTATTATTATCAAGACTTAGGTTATCACATTTTGGACAAACACCTCATATTAAATAAAAAAAAAAATAGTTCGATATTATAAATGAATAAAGAAAATGGGGAAATTAAAATCTTCGTATACCAAGAAAAAATCAAATAGTGATTCATATTTCTCGAATACAGTCCCAATTACAATTATATTCGAGTCTGTTAGATACTTAATTCAATATAAATCATGCTAGGGAGTTAAACTCCTTTGGTTCTTGACAGTGAAGCCATTAAATGATTGTGGTAGCGTCTTCCTCCTTTTTCCCTTAATGGTACGAAACTCTCATGAAGAAATTTTTTAATTTTGATTTCCATAATGATTTTTAGTTTTACCAGAATAATTTCTTTGATCCTAACTTCTAGAAAACTAAAATTTTCATTTAATAATGCGCTTCTGCGGTAACGTCCCTTCTTGGTGATCGCCAGGGTGAGGTTCGAGTCCCGCTTAAACTTGTTAGTTTCTTCGGTCGCTGCAACCTCACCATCATTGTGAGCTAAGGCAGAGGG
>NC_090750.1:61279491-61289622 GCF_036898095.1 Palaemon carinicauda | reverse complement strand
GGCATGACGAAACGATATTATTATTATGACTCGCTAAGCTACAACCCTGGTTGGAAAAGCAAGATGCTATAAGCCCAGTGGCCTGAACAGGGAAAATAACTCAGTGAGAAAAGGAAATGATCAAATAAATAGAATATTTTAATAACAATAACAGCATCAAAATTAATATTTCTTATATAAACTTAAAAACTCTAATAAAAAGAGGAATAGAAATTAGATAGAATAGTGTGTCCAAGTATACTCTCAAGCAAGCGAACTCTAACCCAAGAGACAATGGAAGCCCAGGGTACAGAGGCTATGGCGCTACCAAAGGGTTTGATTTTTGTCTTTCTCCTAGAAGAGCTGCTTACCATGTCTAAAGAGTTTCTTCTACCCTTGCTAAGATGAAAGTAGCCACTGAACAATTACAGTGCAGTAGCTAACCCCTTGAGAGAAGAATTGTTTGGTAATCTCAGTATTGTCAGGTGTATGAGGACAGTGGAGAATCTGCAAAGAATAGGCCAGACTATTCGGTGTATGTGTAGGCAAAGGGAAAGTGAAACGTAACCAGAGAGAAGGATCCAATGTAGTACTGTCTGGCCAGTCAAAGAACCCCATAGTGAGAGGTTTTTCTGGCGAAGTTATCCTACTGTAGCTAATGTTACAATTTGCAGTTCCAATAAAACTCGGCTGAGTCTCTTTTCAAAGAAGAAAAAATCCCTATATTTGTTCTTTTTTTTCTAATCCAGGGTACCTCCGAAAATAGGAGAAGTAGATAGGTAGATAGATTTATTTTTGTTTGTTAATGTCCCCTCGTTCTTTATTTTTAATGTCGGGTACCTCCCAAAATTGTGGGAAGTAGATAAATAAATAAATATATTTTTTGCTATTGTTCCCCGCCCCCTTTTTTTAAGGCTAGGTACCTCCCAATATTGTGGGAAGTAGATAGATAATTTTTTTTTTTTTTTTTTGTTAATGTTCCCTTGATTTTCATTTTTAATGTGGGATACCTCCCAAAATTACGGGAAGTATAAAGATAAATAGAATAATTTTTTTTTATTGTTCCCTCGTTTTTTATTTTTAATGTCGGATACCTCCCAGAATTGTGGGAAGTGGATAGATAGATAGACAGATAGACAGATTTTTTTTCAATGGTGGGTACCTCCCAAAATTGTGGGAAGTAATAGATGGATAGATTTTTGTTGTTGTTTTTATTGTTATCATATTATTTTCTAATATGGAAGTTATTCCAAAGCAAATACAAGGAGCTTGCTCGCAACCGCGAAATTTTATCCACGCGAATAACAACATCAATCTCATTCATTGCGATATTTCACCTCTGTAACGCAAGACCCACTCTATAGGGTAGCCTGGAACGTGAGTGCATTCGCTTTATTCTTACCTTCTAATTGCATTTCCAGGTAAAACACTGAATTAAGGACGCAGAGGTACTCCACCGGTGGTGGGGTTGTGGCAGGGTGCGAGACCCCCACCTGGTGGCTTAGCACGCAAGCTGCATAATCCACCGGTTGAAATGGACACACACACACACACACACACACACACACACACTCACACACACACACAAAAAAAAAAAAAGAAAAAAAAACATGTCATTTTAGCTGTTTTGTGTCAAGGCGATTATTCTTTGTTATTGCGTTTTTTATTGTACGAGAAAAAGAACAAGAATGATAAAAGGGTGATGTAGGAAATGTGTTAATTATTATTGCGTGTTTTATTGATGTTGGAGAAAAAACATAAAAAAAAAATATGTTGTTGTTGTTGTTTTTAGATTGGACCCCTTCATCGAAGGAGAGCACGGGCTCTTGCACGAAGGCAGCCTGTTTAAAAAAAAAAATAAATAAAAACACCTTGTACATCCATGTTGCTTATTTCAGTGAAGTTGTTCTTGTCGTTGTTGTTGCTCTGGTTGGTGTTGTTGTTGTTTAAGAATGTTCAATAAAACTTGTTCATCCCTGTTGCCTATTTCAATGAAGTAAGTTGTTGTAGTTGTTGTTGTTGTATAAGAATGTTCAATAAAACTTGTTCATCCATTTTTCTTATTTCAATGTTGTTGTTGTTTTTGTTATTGTATAAGAATGTTCAATAAAACTTGTTCATCCCTATTGCTTATTTCAATGAAGTTATTGTTGTTGTTGTTGTTGTTTAAGAATGTCCAGTTCGACATCTTGCTTTACCAGCATCCGTAGCTTGTTGAAGAGAAAGAAAAAGATGTAATAAAAGAATTAAACAAGTAGACGAAGAATAGACATGTTCGGTTATCAAATGTTCTACATGCATGTCATCAAATCCTCGATTTATAATGGTGCCAGGCAGTTCGAAGAAGCGGATGCAACCCCCCCCCCCCCACCCCACCCCTACCCCCCCACGTCCCCCACCATCTTTCCGCCTTGCTTGCAAGCAACTGCATAAGGAGCTTGTAAGATTTAACTGAGTAATTCCTTCTTGGATTTAAGTCACTTGTAGAATCTGGATTTTGTTTTCCCGTCATTTTTCTGTTCGAGTTACACAATTGTTAGATTTAAAAGAATTATTTTTTATCAAAATTAATAAATTTATTTTCAAAGGATCAAAACACTTCCTGTTCTTTCCTTCGACTACTTCTATAACTTTTCACAACTCCGCCAGAATGCTAAAATCTCAAGTAATGTTTATTATTATTATTATTATTATTATTATTATTATTATTATTATTATTATTATTAAGACTTAGGTTATCACATTTTGGACAAACACCTCATATTAAATAGAAAAAAATAGTTCGATATTATAAATGAATAAAGAAAATGGGGAAATTAAAATCATACTCACAAAATGTAGCCTACATACGTATACCAAGAAAAAATCAAATAGTGATTCATATTTCTCGAATACAGTCCCAATTACAATTATAATTCGAGTCTGTTAGATAATTAAACATAAATCATGCTAGGGAGTTAAACTCCTTTGGTTCTTGACAGTGAAGCCATTAAATGATTGTAGTAGCGTCTTCCTCCTTTTTCCCTTAATGGTACGAAACTCTCATGAAGAAATTTTTCAATTTTGATTTCCATAATGATTTCTAGTTTTACCAGAATAATTTCTTTGATCCTAACCTCTAGAAAACTAACATTTTCATTTAATAATGCGCTTCTGCGGTAACGTCCCTACTTGGTGATCGCGAGGCTGAGGTTCGAGTCCCGCTCAAACTTGTTAGTTTCTTTGGTCGCTACAACCTCACCATCATTGTGAGCTAAGGCAGGTGTGTGTGGGGGGGGGGGGGGGTTAGTTGTTGTTGGCGTTTGGGGAAGCCTACAGGTCTATCTGCTGAGTCATTCGCAGCCATTGCCTGACCCTCCTTGTTCCTAGCTTGGGTGGAGAAGAGGCTTGGGCGCTGATCATATATGTATATGGTCAACCTCTAGGGCATTGTCACTGTCCCTTTCCTAGGTCATTCATGAGCGGTGTTTAAACCTTTAAACACAATATTTGTCCAAAGTGGTAATAGTTATAAGTAAATACTCTAGTTTGGGATTTCTTATAAACTCGTTTTTCTGTGACGGGTCAAATTTCACCATATTAATCAGGGTTTGCTCAGTCAATCAAATAAATTGTCTATAATTACATATTATTCCGAATCGTTATTAATAACTTGCCTGACTTATTAGCAAATGTAATAATAATTGAAATATTCCTTTTCCTATTAATTTTTGGTTTTGCATTTAATGTTGGCACTGGTTTATAAAACTAATTTCATTGTTTGTAAAGCGACGCTGCTAATTTTTTTTTTTTTTTTTTTTTTTTTTAGAAAGTTTCGCAATGTTTATAAAACAAAGCATAATCGTTATCAGTATGATTGATTATTATTTTTACTCCCTTTTGCTATTAGTCTTAATAAAGAAAGTTATTCACTCGAAATATCATTTCTAAACTTTATCTTATCGTTAACGTTATCTTTATTTTCATTCTGGTATTTCTTTATTCTCCTACCTTCCATCACATCCCTTCTCCTTAATAGCATCCTTAATTACTTACGCCAAGGAAGTTGTGTGAAGGTTATGTTTTCGCCCCTGTATGTCTGTTTGTTTGTGAATACCTTCCTGGCCACAATTTCACTCATAGAGTAGTGAAACTTTTATGGATAAATTGTTATAGTGAGACGTGGAAGTAATTCAATTTTGAAAGTCCTAGGTCAAATGTCAAGGTCAAGGTCGAGCAAAGGTTGACCGAATTACCCCTAACCTTAACTCAAAGTTCGCACATGGTTGTCACACAGACTTCAAATACGCCTACGGTCTAAATTGATTCTGGGAAAGGCAAGCTGGTTTCGAGAAATAAGCTGCCGTGGCGGAGGTCTTCAGTCTCTGAGTGCTTTTCCAGTTAGTGTTGCATCAATAAGCAGAAAATAGACGAAAGATCAAATTTACGAAATTAGGGAAAAAATTCATGTTTTTTTTTTTTTTTTTTTTTTTTTTTTAAGGAATATAGTAATTAAAATATTTTGACACATCACTCATAGACATGCTACGATTTTGTCTGGGGGGAGGGGAGGGGGCTGGCTCGTATTTATTAACATTCCTAATTAGCGTTCCTTCAATAAGCAGACAACAGAAAAAAAAATACAAATTTACGGAATTAGAGAAAAAAATAGAAGAAACTAATGTTTTTTTTCAGATTTCATGTGAAATATAGTAATTCAACTACTTTGACATATCACTCATAGGGTTTCTCCTAAGTGGGGATTAGGGGGGGGGGAGCTAGTTATTACCATCCTTAATTAGCATTCCTTCAATAAGTAGAAAGTAAAAAAAAAAATAGAAATTATTTTCGGAATTAGGGAAAGAATTAAAAGAAACTAATGTTTTTTTTCAGATTTCATGTGGAATATAGATATTCAACAATTTTGACATTATAACTCATAAGGTTGCTACGAGGCGGGGGGGGGGGGGTTAGTTATTACCATCCTTAATTAGCATTCCTTCAATGAGTAGAGAGTAGAAAAAATTATTTACGGAATTAGAGAAAGAATTAAAAGAAACTAATGTTTTTTTTCAGATTTCATGTGGAATATAGAAATTCAACAATTTTGACATATAACTCATAGGCTTGCTAAGAAGGGGGGGGGGGTTAGTTATTAACATCCTTAATTAGCATTCCTTCAATGAGTAGAGTAGAAAAAAATTTATTTACGGAATTAGAGAAAGAATTAGAAGAAACTCATGTTTTTTTTTTTCAGATTTCATGTGGAATATGGAAGTTCAAGAATTTTGACATATAACTCATAGGGTTGCTAAGAAGGGGGGGGGGGGGTGCTAGTTATTAACATCCTTATTTAGCATTCCTTCAATAAGCAGAAAAGGAAATTTACGGGATTTGGAGAAATGAATAGGATATATTATTTTTCAGATTTCATGCGGAATAAAGTAATTCAACTATTTTCACATATCATTCATAGGGTTGCTACGAATATTTTGGGGGGGTTTTAGTAATTAACATCCTTAATTAGCAAGCCTTCAATATGCAGAAAATAGGAAAAATCTTAATTACGGAATTAGAAAAAGAATTAGAAGAAATTAATTTTTTTTTTTCAGATTTTATATGGAATAAAGTAATTCAACCATTTTGACCTACACTCATAGGGTTGCTACGAATAAGTATTTATTTTTTGGGGGGAGGGGGGGGGTGGGGGGTTTATAGGGTTGGCTAAAAGAAAAAGGAATTAGAAAAAGAATTAGAAGAAATTATTTTTTTTTTCAGATTTTATATGGAATAAAGTAATTCAAACATTTTGATATACACTCGTAGGGTTGCTACGAATTAGTGTTATTTTTTCTGGGGGGGTGGGAGGGGGGTTATAGGGTTGGCTAAAAGAAAAAGGAATTAGAAGAAATATTTTTTTTTTTTTCAGATTTTATATGGAATAAAGTAATTCAAACATTTTGACATACATCCATAGCGTTGCTACGAATTACTGTTTATTTTTGGGGGGAGGGGGGTGGGGGGAGGGGGTTTATAGGGTTGGCTAAAAGAAAAAAAGGAAACGGGACCAACCGCTTTTATGAATCACGCCGCTGAAATTCTTTCCCATCTATTCTGTTTCCCCCGACAGTCGTGCAATTACGAAACCCAGCTTTTCCATCACCGACCGAAACCGCCATTGGCATCCGAAGACATATTACCAATCCAGGGCCATTCACTTTCTTGGAAGCATCGCCTCTGGCACCCCCGAGAGAGAGAGAGAGAGAGAGAGAGAGAGAGAGAGAGAGAGAGAGAGAGAGCCTCCACAGGGTTGCCAGGTTGGCCTTTTTTTTCAGGCCCAAAAAAAACCTCAAACTTGGCGTTTTTGAAATTATTTTCCCCTTACTAACATCATGAAAAAAGTGGGCCTTAAAAACTGTAATTTTTTGGCCTTTTTTTCTAATAATGGGTTGGCCTTTTAAAAGCTGCGGTTGATTAGAAGTTGGCCTTTTTCTCGTTTAGAAAACCTGGCAACCCTGGCCCCGGCCCCCCCAGGCACGGGCCCGTGAGAACTCAGCTTTAGATACCATAGCAGCAGTTAATGTCAGCGCACATACAACAAGCAAGACTCTATCTGCCGGGTGGATGCTCTCGGGAGAGAGGATGCTGGCTGGCTTGGCTACCCCCCCCCCTCTCTCTCTCTCTCTCTCTCTCTCTCTCTCTCTCTCAGCAAGGGACTGAAAATTTGATCTTTGCTACATGTTGCCTCCCCCCCTGGCCTTGCCCCCCGTGGGAATGCTGACTAGATTCATGCTGTTTCGCTTTATTTATTTTGAGATTTGTTATTCTCAAATGTCTCTCTTCGTTGCCCACATCTTTTTTTTCCGTTGTTTGGTCTTGTAAATGTTTCAAGATTTTTTTTTCTTTTTTTTCTTCAATTTCTCTTCGTTTATTTTCTTTTCCTCCCTTGGGATTTCTTTCATAGTTTTTATTTTACCTTTTAAGTATTTTTCCTCTTAGATTTATAAATCTTTTCTACGAATGTGTCTCTTCGTTTTCAACATCATTTTCTGTTGCTTGGCCCTGTAAATGTTTCAAGATCTTTTTTTTTCTCTCTCTTCTTGTTTATTTTCTTTTCCTTTCTCGGGATTTCTTTCATAGTTTTTATTTTACCTTCTACTATTTTTATTCTCCTTAGTCTTATAAATCTTCTTTATCCATTCCTCTTTTATTTTCTGATTTTCTACAAATGTCTCACTTCGTTTTCAGTTTTTTTTTTCAATCCCTTTTCTCGTTTATTTTCTTTTCTTCTTTTAGTATTTTTATTCTCCTTAGTCTTATAAATCTTCTTTATTCATTCCTCTTTTATTTTCCCGATTTTCTACGAATGTCTCCCTTCGTTTTCAACATCTTTTTCCGTTGCTTGTCCTTATAAACGTTTCAAGATCTTATATTTTCAATTTCTCTTCCCGTTTATTTTCTTTTCCTCTCCCGGCATTTCTTTCGTTTTTTTAATCTTGTAGTATTTTTCTTCTCCTTAATCTTATAAATCTTCCTTATTTATTCCTTTTTTATTTTCTGATTTTCTTCGAATGTCTCACTTCGTTTTCTACATCTTTTTCCGTTGCTTGTCCTTATAAATGTTTCAAGATCTTATATTTTCAATTTCTCTTCTCGTTTATTTTATTTTCCTCTCTCGGCATTTCTTTCATAGTTTTTTATCGTTTAGTATTTTTCTTCCTAGTCTTATAAATCTATTCATTCCTCTTATTTTCTGATTTTCTCCGAATATCTTACTTCGTTTTCAACATCCTTTTTTTTTTTCAATCCCTTTTCTCTTTTATTTTCTTTTCCTGTTTCGGGATTTCTTTCATATTTCTTATTTTATCTTTTAGTATTTTTCTTCTCCTTAGTCTTATAAACCTTCTTTATTCATTCCTCTTTTATTTTCTAATTTGCTATTCTCTTTCTCCTCTCGTTTTTTCTCTTATCCCTCCTCCAAAATTACGTCCCTGTTATAGTCGGCTATAATTGCCTTGTCTTTTAGAGTTCTCTAGTTTTCTAAATATTTTATAATCCTACTTTTTTCTTCTCTTCCATTAACCTTTTCCTCTCGTTTTCTCTATTCTCATGTAGCCGGCTTCTTATCGTACATTCCATCTCTACATATTTTGGAACTATCAAAAACGTAATTTGCAAATAAAACGTGATTTGCAAAAAAGAAAAAAAAAACCTAACTTGCAAAAAAAAAAAAAAAAAAAAAAAAAAAAAAAAAAAACCTAATTTGCTAGAAAAGTATTTTGCATAAAACGTAATTTGCTAAAAACGTAATTCACGAAAAACGTAATTTACAAAAACGCAATTTGCAAAAAAACGTTACTTGCAAAAAAATACTTTGTAAAAAAACGTAATTTGCAAAAAAAAACGTAATTTGCCAAAATCATTATTTGCAAGAAAACCTAATTTGCAAAAAAACCGGCATTTACAAAAACCGTAATTTACAAAAAAAGAAGTAATTTGCAAAAAAAAAAAAAAAACGCATTTGAAAAAACGTAATTTACATTAAACATAATTTGCAAAAAACCATATTTACACAAAAACAAACTTACAAAATACCTAGTTTGCAAAAAAAGAAAAAAAAAAACTAAATTTTTATAAACGAGTAAAACAAAAACACGATAGATTTTTAGAGGAGCATAAAACTGAGACAAACGTGTATTGCCCTAATTGGTCCACAGAAAGAATGCTAAGACCTTTTGGGAGTTTTCAAGACTGAAAGTTCGGTAATACATTTGTTATTATCGGGTTCACAAAACAATTGCCATTGTAGTTAAATCAGTAGAACTTCAAAAGTTCAACCTTGCAGCAAATGTTTTTTTTTTTTTTATGTTGAATAGTCTGACATAAGTCTTTTTTAGTATATATATTAAATATTTGTTTTAATGTTGTTATTGTTTTTTTTTTAGATATTTAATTTTTATTTTTTTCATTACTTCTGATATCTTTTATTTAATTCATTATTTATTTTCCTTACTGGGCTATTTTTCCCCTGTTGAAGCCCTTGGGCTAATTATCTAGCTTTTATTATTATTATTATTATTATTATTAGCTAATCTACAACAGCTTGGCTAATAATAATAATAATAATAATAATAATAATAACACTTACACTGGTTTTGATGCTTCATTGAATGCAGAAGACTGAAGAGTGTCAGAGACAAGTGACGCAAGAGTAAGAGTGATAATACTTGTGGAAATGACTGAAGAGAAGATAAGGTTGGTGATTAAGGGGTTAATGCCTGGGAAAGTACCAGGAGTTGATGGAACTGTAGGTGATATGCAATAGAAATGGCAATTGAGTGGCTGACCAGGGTTTTTATGGTATGTCTGGATGGGGAAAAGGTTCCTGAGGAATGGGCTTGAGGAATAATTGGTCGGAGGTATGAAGGTGAAATTAATGTAGGATATTATGAGAATTATGTGGGGATAACGTTATTTGATACATCAGGGAAGGTTCCTGGTTAAATTCTTAATGAGAATGTCAGGATTATATGGGAAGGAAAGTATTGATGCAAGACAGATTTGGGAAGAAGAGTATTGGTTTAGATAAAGAAGGCTGTGTATAGGTTATGTATTTGTTTTTTTTTAAATTTCGACCAACTTTAAAATTTTGGAAAAAGTGAACCAAGAAAGATCTCATAGTAGAAAAGGAAAGTCTGTAGGCTGTTGGGAATTTATGGTATGGACTGTAAACGGTTAAGAGTGATGGGAAATTTTTATGATTAATTCAAAGCATGTTTCAGAATATTTAGGACCGGCACTGGGTTTTTACGTTAAAGTGTGTATGAGAAAAATATGTCTTGCCTGCATAGATGTTCAGTATCTTTATGGATAAGGTGTTTGAGAAGTCAGGCCACCCATACTAAGTTGGTTTGCTGTGAGCAATCAGGCGAATGTTTCTCACCATCACGAATATACAGTTGGCCAGCGTAGTGATGAAAACTGACCAAACCCCAGACATGAGTAAGGACATGTCTGAGGCCTTTGTCCTGCAGTGGAGTAGAAACAGCAGTATTGGTGTTGTTGTTATATGACCTTTACTATTTATTGCATTTTTTACACTGTACCTAATACTTCTAGAGCTTTCCCTTTCTCTTATCCTCTAAACCTTCAGATTTATACAGTATACAAGTA
>NC_090750.1:61271991-61274491 GCF_036898095.1 Palaemon carinicauda | reverse complement strand
GTCTCTGCCTCTGCCATACAAGCCACTGTCCCTTGCCTCTGCCATTCATGAGCGTCCTTTAAAGCCAAAGAACAAAAATGCAGCAGAAGCAGCATCAGTAACAGCATTAGCTGTGAGAATACGTGTGAAGTCAAGCAATAAAATTTCCTCCTTCGAAACGACGACTGGCGTCTTGAAAAAGGCGAGAGTGCCAATAGCAGTGTCAACTTTAAAATGCAAGCAATAGATTCGCTGCACATGAAGTCTTTTGGAGCGAAGGAAGACGCCTTTGGAGGGTGGAGAAAGGTGGAGGTGGGGGGGGGGGGGAGTTTGGAGGGTGTTTTTGGTAGGTTGGTGAAGGGCGGAGTGGCTTCGTGGGAGGTTCGAGCTTGGATAGTGTTGTAGGTTGGATAGTTGTGTGGGTTGAAGCTTTCAATGGAGGTTGGATACTGTTGGAGGTAGGATAGTTGTAGGTTTGAAGCGTTCATTGGAGGTTGGATACTGTTGGAGGTTGGATAGTTGTGGGGGTTGAAGCGTTCTTTGGAGGTTGGATAGTTGTAGGGTTGAAGAGTTCATTGGAGGTTGGATACTGTTGGAGGTTAGATAGTTGTGGGGGTTAAAGCGTTCTTTGGAGGTTGGATAGTTGTAGGTTTGAAGGGTTCATTGGAGGTTGGATACTGTTGGAGGCTGGATAGTTATGGGGGTTGAAGCGTTCATTGGAGGTTGGATAGTTGTGGGGGTTGAAGCGTTCATTGGAGATTGGATACTGCTGGAGGTTGGATAGTTGTGGGGGTTGTTGAAGCGTCCATTGGAGGTTGAACAGTCCAATGGAGGTTGCATAGTTTTGGGGGTTAAAGTATCCGTTGGAGATTGAATAGTTGTGGAGGTTGAAGTGTCCATTGGATGTTGGGTAGTGTTGGGGTTGAAGGGGCCATTGCTGAAGTAGATGGCTGAGAAAATGAAGTAAATGGAAAAGAAATTGGAAAAAAATGAGGCGAGAAATCTAACCGAATATCTCCCCTATATAATAGAGAATAAGCGTCAGGCTATATATATATATATATATATATATATATATATATATATGAATATATATATATATATGTATATATATATACATACACACACACACACACACACACATATATATATATATATATATATATATATATATATATCGGTCACGCTCAGATCTCTCCGTCCCATGGGTAGGGATAAAAGTGAGTAGTCATACCCTAGTGAGAGGTATGCGTGTGCGTGTATATCTATCTAAATAATTAGCCTTCATTTTTGATGGGTCACTTACACTAATATAAAAAGATTATATGAATAAGATCATGTACAGAATTTATAAGAAAACGATAGAAACGACGTTAAAGGAACGTAGTGTAATAAAGATAACTGAAAAACAGAAGAGAAAACAAAAACCAAGAAATGTAAACTGGTCCTTGGAAAAAAACAAAATCATTGAATATATAAAAGGTAATGGAATATGTAAAGACCCTCCAGGTAAAATGAATAAAAACGTCCCAGAAACGGGAAACAAAAGTCACTCCGAAGCTAAAGCAATAAAAACAAAAGAAGAAGAACGAGATGGAAAGCTTTATGGGAGGGTGGGGGGGATGTTGCTGGAGGTCCTTGGGCGGGACTAGGGGGTGACTGGTGGCCTTCAGGGGGAGGGGCTGTTTCTGGAGGTCCTTGTGGGGATGTGAGGGGTTGCAGGAGGTCCTAGGGGGAAGGGGAATTGCCGGAGGTCCTCTGGGGGAGGTGGGTGCTTTCAGGAAGCCCTTGGGGGAAGAGGGATTTCTGTAGGTCCTCGGGGGTGGGGGTTGTTTCTGGTGGTCCTCGAGGGAGGGGTTGGTAACTGGAGGTCCTTGGGGATGGAGTTTTTCGGCAGGTCCTTGGGAGAGGGGCGTTATGTAGGTCCTTTGGGGAGGGTGTGGTTACTGGAGGTCCTGGGAGGAGGTGGGTGGGTTCTGGAGGTCCTCTGGGGTAGGGGGTTGTTGCTGGGTGGGGGTAGGGGGTTAAGTAGAGGACCTCTGGGGAGGGGGTGATTATTGGAGGTCCTCTGGGGTAGGGGTGGTAGCTAGTGGTCCTCTGGGGTAGGGGGTTAAGTAGAGGACCTCTGGGGAGGGGGATGGTTGCTGAAGGTCCTCTGGGGTAGGGAGTTAAGTAGAGGATCTCTGGGTAAGGGGTGGTAGATAGCGGTCCTCTGGGGTAGGGGGTTAAGTATAAGATCCTGGGGAGGGGGTGGTTGCTGAATGTCCTCTGGGGTAGGGGGTCAAGACGAGTAAGAAGTCGAGGAGGAGTTCATCCTAAGGAAAGGCTTCCGAGTGTATAAATAAATAAGGCTAAAGAGGTAAATGTGCAATGTGGTCAGCCTCGAGGCGTGAGGCCCTCCTCTTAGACTATCACCCCCGATGGGGTACCGGGGCCCGCCCGGTCATGAATTCTTGAAGAAGAGTCGCGCATCGGACGCCTACAGGCTACGTGACCGGTAAATTTGGGCCGAGATGCTTAC
>NC_090750.1:61266991-61269491 GCF_036898095.1 Palaemon carinicauda | reverse complement strand
AGGTGGAAATGATGATGATGATGCTGATGATGATGATAATAATAATAATAATAATAATAATAATAATAATAATAATAATCCTTCAATTAAGTTATTCACCCAGAGACGTTTTATGGTTAAACCTCTGAGGATCATTTTCAAGTTTCTTTTATTATTCCAAATGAAGATGAAAATCAATCGCTAAAACATTTTATAATGAATTTTGATAAAAAGCAATCAAAAGGAATATTTGTTTAACAAATTTCGTGCTTGGACTGAGAGAAGGGGAGAGTAACTGTTTTTGTAATGTTCATAATTAAAATTGTTGAAATTTTTATTATAATTAGAATTTTTATGTTATTGTTATTATTATTATTATTATTATTATTATTATTATTATTATTATTATTGTTATTGTTATTATTATTATTATTACTATTATTGAAATTGCTATTATTATCATATTTATTATTATTATTATCATTATTATTATTATTGTTATTATTATTATTATTGTTATTATTATTATTATTATTACAATGATTTTCATGTTTTAGACATGGGTTCATTGTCAAAATATTTTTCCTTAAATGTTTTAGACATGGGTTCATTGTTAAAATATTTTTCCTTAAACAACACCGGATCAATTGAATGACAAGTTTCATGTTTTAGTGTTTTAGTGACCTTAGATGTCAGGATGCCTGAGAACTTTAAATCAATCAATCATGTTTTAGTCATAATTCAAATTGACATTAAAATAATACCACAGACTTTCCCGTTTCAAATGTACTTTTTAATAATGCAATAATCTTATCACAAACCCTTGCATGTTACTTAGGTTTCAAAGTAATATTCAAAATTTTACCAATGAAGATCATATCCTTGCTGCATCTCCAAAATGATATCGTAACTCATTTTACGATCGATATCGTCACTCAAGTTTCCTCTCCTAAGGATATTTTCATTCAATATATTTTTCCAAATGATATTAATATGTTCATATTATTTAAACACAATCTATTCTTTTCAGCTTATCTCCTTCATAACAGTGTTCTGTAAAAGCCATATACTAGGTCAATTGCTCTGTTTTAGCTGATACTCCAAAGTAAAGCTATTGTTCTCAAGTCTTGGGTAGTGCAATAGCCTCTACTCTTTCTTGGGTTAGAGTTCTCTTACTTGAGGGGGCATTCAGGCAATCTATTCTTTCAGTTCACTTCCTTAACGAGTTTAAAAGGCTCCAGAAAGCAATTGCTCCGTTCTAGCTGATACTCCAAAATGAAGCTTTTGTTCTCAAGTCTTGGGTAGTGTCATAGCCTCTACTCTTTCTTGGGTTAGAGTTCTCTTACTTTAGGGGTCATTCAGGCAATCTATTCTATCTGTTTTCACTTCCTTAACGAGTTTAAAAGGCTCCAGAAAGCAATAGCTCTGTTCTAGGCGATACTCCAAAATGAAGCCATTGTTCTCAAGTTTTGGGTAGTGTCATACCCTCCACTCTTTCTTGGGTTAGAGTTCTCTTGCTTGAGGGTACATTCAGGCAATCTATTCTCTCTGTTTTCTCTTCCTTAATCGAGTAAAAAGGCTCCAGAAAGCAATATCTCTGTTCGAGCTGATACTCTAAAATGAAACCATTGTTCTCAAGTCTTAGGTAGTGCCATAGCCTCTCCTCTGCCTTGGGTTAGAGTTCTCTTGCTTGAGGGTACATTGAGGCACACTATTCTATATGTTTTCTCATCCTTAATCGATTGGTGTCAATGACCTTAGATGTCAGGAGGCCAGAAATCCTCAAATCAATCAATCAATCAATCTTCGTTAATCAACTGAAAAGGCTCCAGGAACCTTGCCAAGTCCAAACTCATTTTCATCTTGCAAATGGACATTTACATTTTTAATCCCAAAGTAATCCTAATTAAATAGCAAATTAATCCTTTTGGAATATCGGAATAATCCTTTTGAAGTTTTAAGAAAAAATATTAAATTTCAAAAGTAACTTTTCCCAAATTCTAAAAGAGCAATCGAAATTTCAAAATAACCCGAAATTTCAAAAGCAATTTATCAAATTCCAAAAAAAAAAAACTTTTGAAATTTCAAAATAACCCGAAATTTCAAAAGTAATTTATCAAATTCCAAAGAAAAAAAACTTTCGAAATTTCAAAATAACCCAAGATTTCAAAAGTAATTTATCAAATTTCAAAAAAAAAAACTTTCGAAATTTCAAAATAACCCGAAATTCCAAAAGTAATTTATCAAATTCCAAAAAAAAAACTTTCGAAATTTCAAAATAACCCGAAATTTCAAAAGTAATTTATCAAATTCCAAAGAAAAAAAACTTTCGAAATTTCAAAATAACCCAAGATTTCAAAAGTAATTTATCAATTTTCAAAAAAAAAAAAAAAAAAACTTTCGAAATTTCAAAATAACCCGAAATTCCAAATGTAATTTATCAAATTCCAAAAAAAAAAATTTCGAAATTTCAAAATAACCCGAAATTTCAAATGTAATTTATCAAATTCCAAAAAAAAAA
>NC_090750.1:61258220-61261491 GCF_036898095.1 Palaemon carinicauda | reverse complement strand
GATATTTATTCATGGCAAAGTTTTTATTTTTTTTTTTCATCGCTGGGTATGTTCCAATATTTATTCATGGCAAAGTTTTTTTTTTTTTTTTTTTTCATCGCTGGTATGTTCCGATATTTATTCATGGCAAAGTTTTGTTTTTTCATCGCTGGGTATGTTCCGATATTTATTCATGGCAAAGTTTTATTTTTTTTTTTTCATCGCTGGGTATGTTCCGATATTTATTCATGGCAAAGTTTTTTTTTTTTTTTTTCATCGCTGGGTATGTTCCGATATTTATTCATGGCAAAGTTTTGTTTTTTTTCATCGCTGGGTATGTTCCGATATCTATTCATGGCAAAGTTTTTGGTTTTCCGCAGTTTGACGGCCTGAGTTCTGATCTTCTAGGCATATTTTCATTATTATTTTTTTCGAACGAAAAATGTCTACTTTGTCAAAACGTGTATCTATATTTCGTGTCATATGGTTTCAAATTGACGTTCTGATGATATTATTATTATTATTATTATTATTATTATTATTATTATTAATATTGATAAAATTAATGCTGACCTTAAGTAGAAAATGTTAACTATTGAGGCGTCCATAAAAATCGCTTGTTTAACGCATGAAGACGTTTAATGAAAGATTTTTAGTTGAGATCTTGAAATACACTTGTGAAAAAAAAAACGAAAAAAAAAACGAGAAATATTTATAATAACTGCCGATATACGTATATAGAATCTAGCTTCAGTAGAAATGTTCTTCTTTTGGATTTTATTCAAAGAATCTCCAGTATTAGCCTTGGTTGTTGAAACATCAGGGCCACTGACACCACTTCCTTTTCCCACGCGATAAGGAATCCTTATAACACATTGAATAACTATTAAATTTCTTTTATGGGAAAATTTCACTTCAGTAATATGCCTCTTATACACATATATACGGGACTCGACATTACATGACATTCCAATATACTGTAATTAGTAAGTACTCTACACTTTTAGCAACTTAGGAAATAGATTCCTTTTTGAGGCTCGAGGTGAGGATGGCAGGTTCAACCTTGGCAAGATTCTTAGGCAGGATGTGTTGTGCAATGCTAGTGGCATTTTTAGATTTATTCCAGAATCATGTCTTATTTTCTCTCTCTCTCTCTCTCTCTCTCTCTCTCTCTCTCTCTCTCTCTCTCTCTCTCTCTTTGCCAAGATTCTTGGGCAGAATGTGTTGTACTGCTAGCGGCATTTTTAGATTTATTTCAGAGGCATGGTTCTCTCTCTCTCTCTCTCTCTCTCTCTCTCTCTCTCTCTCTCTCTCTCTCTCTCTCTCTCTCTCTCTCTCTTTGCCAAGATTCTTGGGCAGAATGTGTTGCACTGCTAGCGGCATTTTTAGATTTGTTCCAGAAGCATGTCTTATTTTCTCCCTCTCTCTCTCTCTCTCTCTCTCTCTCTCTCTCTTCTCTCTCCTCTCTCTCTCTCTCTCTCTCTCTCCTGTCACGATTCTTGGACAGGATGTGTCGTACTATCCTAGCGGCATTTTTATATTGATTTCAGAAGGTCTTCTGAAACCTATTTAACTTTTATAAAGACATCTTTGCTTTAATGGTTTTAAATTAAATTTTATTCTATTATTCATCGTTATCAAGGACCATCGATGACAGGATGCCAGAAAACTCCAAATCAGTCAATCAATCAATCAATCTCATTCCGTCAGAACAGAATAACTAGTAGACTACACCCATCCACACATTATCTGAGACCGAATGCATGAACTAGGCTATCAAACAACAGGAAAGTCTCTGACTCATTCATCAGGCTATCTTTCGATAGCTACTGACAGAACAGAAGTCTGTGACTCATTCATCAGGCTATCTTTCGATAGCTGCTGATAGAACAGAAGTCTCTTGACTCATTCATCAGGCTGTCTTTCGATAGCTACTGACAGAACTGGCCATTGAGGAAAAGACAGCCAGCCAATGGAACCGCCCGGCAGAGGAGACATTGAGGCTTGGGACGCAGAGTCCATTTAACTGATTTGATCTCTACATTCATCAGCTTCATGGTTGTGTGCCTTTGGTGCTCATACGTATGGTTGTGTGTGTGTATATATATATATATCTATATATATATATATATATATATATATATGTAATGTATATAAATGTGTGTGTACAAATGTACACGCACACCTATATGTATTTATATAGATACATAAAACTCTCTCTCTCTCTCTCTCTCTCTCTCTCTTTTATATATATATACATATACATACATATATATGTATATATATGTATATATACATACATACATATATACATATATAAAACTTTGTGTGTATGGTTCCCATCCGCCTACACATACACAAATATTTATCTTCCTTTATTTTTCCTCACAAAGACTCGCACTCGGCGAATGCAAGGTATATATTTACTCAAAGCCAAGAGAAACACACAACCAAGAATCGTTAATTCTCCCCGGGCCGTATAATGGCCGGGTGGATGGCGAAAAATCAATAGGGGTCTTCAACGTACGAGAGACGGAATAATCAAAGTCCGAGAGAGAGAGAGAGAGAGAGAGAGAGAGAGAGAGAGAGAGAGAGAGAGACCTACCAGACGGACGTAGGCTGAATGCCAGGAGATCATAGAATGAACAACGCTGCGATTTGAGTTGATAATCTTAGTGGTTAATTTTATGAAATGTAAAATCTTATCGATTCTTTTATGAAATGTAAATTCCTGTTTTTTTTTTTTTTTTTTTTTTTTTTGATGAAATGTAAAATCCTATTGTTTTTTTATGAAATGTAAAATCCTGTTGATTCTTTTAGGAAATGTAAAATCCTATCGATTCTTTTATGAAACGTAAAATCCTGTTGTTTTTTATGAAATGTAAAATCCTGTTAATTCTTTTATGAAATGTAAAATCCTATTGTTTTTTATGAAATGTAAAATCCTGTTTTTTTTTTATGAAATGTAAAATCCTGGTGATTCTTTTATGAAATGTAAAATCCTGTTGATTCTTTTAGGAAATGTAAAATCCTATTGGTTCTTTTATGAAATGTAAAATCCTATCGATTCTTTTATGAAATGTAAAATCCTGTTGATTCTTTCATGAAATGTAAAATCCTATTGATTCTTTCATGAAATGTAAAATCCTATTGATTCTTTCATGAAATGTAAAATCCTATTGATTCTTTCATGAAATGTAAGTCGGGAGACTCTGCTATCTTATTGGACTTACTCTCGCCATAGGGTTTGGCATTTAATTTACGTTATGTTACCAACTATTAGCTAAAATAA
>NC_090750.1:61248220-61255720 GCF_036898095.1 Palaemon carinicauda | reverse complement strand
ATATCCAGTTGATATTCAACTCCTTTAATCATTATGAGAGAGAGAGAGAGAGGGGGGGGGGCATTATAACTAAATATTTCTCTCTGAAATGGAAGTCTATGCTGTGAATATCCAGTTGATATTAAACTCCTTTAATCATTATGAGAGAGAGAGAGAGAGAGAGAGAGAGAGAGAGAGAGAGAGAGAGACGGGCAAGCAATTCCCTAATACCAAAGACAACGTCCCGAATTGAGTAAGCAAATTGAGAGTCTAATTATATTCATTAAAGAGACGAGAGTCAACGAGACATAATAATCTA
Organism: Palaemon carinicauda; assembly: GCF_036898095.1. Lineage (NCBI taxonomy): Eukaryota > Metazoa > Arthropoda > Malacostraca > Decapoda > Palaemonidae > Palaemon > Palaemon carinicauda. The sequence continues at coordinate 61,255,422 of NC_090750.1, read as the reverse complement.
TTGTTCATTTGGGAGCAACTGCTATTACAGCCTGACCTTATTTAAACATCAAAGTGCCTGCGTGCATCATCCACGCAAGCAAATTCCTTCTTTTGTTTAAAGGGATGGAGACAATGTTGGTCTTAATGAATTAAAGGAGATCAGAGTTCTCTGGAACATTGGTAACAACAGGAAATGGTATTTGATTCCTTTTGCTGGAATGGAAAAATTGGGATTTATATCGTCGTTTTGGATCTTCCACTTCGTCACCTTCCTTTTCTTTTTTATTGTGATTAATATTATTACTTGCTAAGCTACAACCCTAGCTGGAAAAGGATACTCTGAAACATTGGTAACAACAGGAAATGGTATCTGATTCTTCTTGCTGGAATGGAAAAATTGGGATTTATATAATCGTTTTGGGTCTTCCACTCCGTCACCTTCCTTTTCTTTTTATTATTATTATTAATATTATTACTTGCTAAGCTACAACCCTAGTTGGAAAAACTGGGTGCTCTAAGCCCAGGGGCCCCAACAGGGAAAATAGCTCAGTGAGGGAAGGGAACAAGGAAAAATAAAATATTTCAAGAACCAACAATATTAGAATTTAACAAAACAAGAGGAAGAGAAATTAGATAGAATAGTGTGCCCGAGTGTACCCTCAAGCAAGAGAACTCTAACCCAAGACAGTGAAAGATCATGGTACAGAGGCTATGGCACTACCCAAGACTAGAGAACAATGGTTTGATTTTGGAGTGTCCTCCTAGAAGAGCATTTTAAGGAAACAACGAAAGCTGAATAAAAGTGGCTGATTTTCATTATCCAGCACCCCAAACCACCTGCAAAAAAAAGTCTCAGATTATCCCATCTCCTAAATCACCTACAAACCTAAAATAAAAAATCTAACTAAACACATACTGGTTGCAAGTGTGCAAGAGCCCGTGCCTGGCTTTAAGAGCCAGGCAATCTGCAACAAGAACAACTGGATATATGGGGATGATGTTATTATATTTGCAAATATATGTACATATACGCATACACACACACACACACACACACACACATATATATATATATATATATATATATATATATATATATATATATATCTATATATATATATATCTATATAGATAAATAATATATATATATATATATATATATATGTAAATATTTATATATATATGCATATATATACATATATATATAAATATTTATATATATATGCATATATATATATATATATATATATATATATATATATATATATATATTTTTTTTTTTTATTTAAGTGATTTGTTACAGACTTAATCATCACCATCATCATCCGTTGCTAGTCCACGGCCTAACAATGGACTCAGATGTGTCCTTCCACTCGCGTCTGTTTATGGTCTTTCTATGCTAGTGTATACCCGCAAATTTTACTAGCTCGTCAATCCATCATATTCTCTTCCTTCCCCCTCGTTTGCAATCTCTAGGAACCCATTCTTTTATTCTTCTTGTCCATCTATTATCTGTCATTCTTATTATATGTCATTCCCATGTTCATTTCTTTTTTCTTATACGTTGTTAGAATATCCTCGACATTAGTTTGCTCTCGTATCAATTTTGCTCTTTTTTTGGGTCTTAGTGTTAGTCCCATCATTATTCTTCCCAAAGCTGTTTGAGTTTAAACTAGCTTATGTTTTAAGGCTTTAGTAAGGCTCCAATTTTCCGATGCATAAGTTAATACTGGCAAGACAACCTGTTTAAATGATTTTCTTTTTAGAGAAAGTGGTATTTTACCTTTCATAATATCATATTGTTTACCAAAAGCTCTCAACCACCAATCTAATCATTCCTTTAATTTCGATCTCGTGTCCTGGGGAAACACTGTCTGGCATAAATACATTTATTCATTAATAATCTTTATAGGTTCGTCCATAAACAGTATTTGTTGACTGCATAAGAATTGAAAAACATCTTAGTGAGATAGTTAATTACATATCTATCAAACAGTGATTATTGGTGATTGTAAGGTATGTGATTGGGATAAAATTCCAATTTTAAATCAATTATTAAATATTTTAGACTGTTTACAGTTGAATTATAATAAGCGTGAAGTTTAAATCCATCGCGGTAGACCAAAATGTATATTTATTCATAATCGATTCGCCAGGATAAATCAGAAAGAGACGCGCTGAAAAGCCCCGACAGCTAAATGAATTTGTACATTGATTCCAGGGGAATTATGATAAGAGCCGCGTTTAAAAATCACCGTGCGGAGTGAATTCTAAAAAAAAATTTCCCATACACCGAACCCCATTGTACTCGACAAGCATTATATATTCTATATTCATCGAATACCTAGTTCATCCCAGCGCTGATGGAGAGCATCGCCCATCCCGCCGCATTTTATGACGTCGACGAGAGCTGAACACACAGGGGTGAGTGATGGAGTGGCAGGCAGGGCCCCATATGCCTTCGTCGGCACTTCTGTGTGAACATGCTTCTGCATATTCAGCGATCAATATGCCATTAATGCTAAAAAGGGGCGAAAGGAGAGTGGATAGGAAAGCAGGAATAGGGGTAATGCTGTTAAAAGTTATGAGATGAAAGGAAGGTTGCTTCGTGTGCAGGGGCTGGTAGCTGCTGGTGGCAGTAGATGCAATTGGGTGTGGGTAGTCTGGTGTGGGGTAGAAGTGGGTTTTGGTAGTGTCTGATGTGGGGTAAAAGTGGGTGTGGAGTCTGATGTGTGTGAAAGTTGGTTTGGGTAGAATCTGATGTGGGATAAAATTGGGTGTAGTTAGTCACATGTGGGGTAAAAGTGGGTGTGGGTAGTCTTCTGTAGGCGAAAAGTGAGTGTAGGTAGAATCTGATGTGGGGTAAAAGTTGCTGTGGGTAAAAGTGGATGTGGGTAGAATCTGATGTGGGATGAAAGTGGGTGTGGGAAGAGTTTACTGTAGGCTAAAAATGGTTGTGGGGTGAAAGTGTTTTTCGGTAGAGTCTGATGTGGGGTAAAAGTTGGTGTGGGTAGAGTCTGGTGTTGGGTAAAAGTGGGTGTGGGTAGAATCTGATGTGGGATAAAAGTGGGCGTGGGTAGAATTTGTTGTTGGGTGAAAGTGGGTGTGGGTAGAGTCTGGTGTGGGGTAAAAACATTGAGTGCTTGTCTCGTATAATATCACTTACAAAAACGTCAGTATTATTACTGAACATCTTAAAGTTGAAACGATACATATACGTATCGAACACATATACAGACTGGGGATACCTTAACTTGGTGAAAGGGTATGTTTATCCCCATGATCAGCAAAGCTGTACTAGTCAGGGCCACCCATACGAGTTGAGTTTACCGTGAGTGTTCAGAAAAAAATCTCTCACCATCACCAATCCGCAGTTGGTGATGGTAATCGTTGAAAACTGGCCAAAACCCAGACATGAATGAGGCTGTGTCTGAGGCCTTTGTTCTGCAGTGGGCTAGAAATAGCTGCATTGGTTATTATTATTATTATTATTATTATTATTATTATTATTAAATGCTAAGCTACAACCCTAGTTGGAAAAGCAGGATGCTATAAGCCCAGGGGCCCCAACAGGGAAAATAGCCCTGTAAGGAAAGGAAATAAAGAAAAATAAGATATTTTAAGTATAGTAACAATATTAAAATAAATATTTCTTATAAAAAACTATAAAAACTTTAACAAAACAAGAGGAAGAGAAACTAGATAGAAGTGTGCCCGAGTGTACCCTCAAGCAAGAGAACTCTAACCCAAGACAGTGGAAGACCATGGTACAGAGGCTATGGCACTACCCGAGACTAGAGAACAATGGTTTGATTTTGGAGTGTCCTTCTCCTAGAAGAGCTGCTTACCATAGCTGAAGAGTCTCTTCTACCCTTTCCAAGAGGTGTGTGTGTATATATATATATATATATACATGTGTGTATGTGTGTTTATGTGTGTGTTTGTGTTGCACATATGTTTACGTGTATTGTATTACCTAATGACCAATGAAATATTAAATCTTGAACTATAAATACTTAAACGTAAAACCTGAAACATTCATTTCATAAATCCTTTATGAAATGGTTTCCGTACCCAAACTCTCTCTCTCTCTCTCTCTCTCTCTCTCTCTCTCTCTCTCTCTCTCTCTCTCTCTCTCTCTCTCTCTCTGCTCCACGCTGGAACATAAACACTCCAAACATGGGTGTATTTCTTACTTGGAATATGACCCAAAATGCCATGAAGGATTTATCAGTTTAATTCATTTCATAAGTTTCATAAATTCCATAAATTTCATAAACGTTACATGTATCCTTTCTGTATTTCTCTTTCATAACCCCGTCCCCTATGTTCTCGTAATAAACAATTTTCACATTGTCTGATCGTTATATCATATGTTTTTTTTTTTTTATATAACTGATCCTGGAAATGCTTTTATCCATTACTGGAACATATTATATTAGATTCTGTATAATGACTTGCTATGTTATTTTGATGAGCGTAAGGCCGAGAGTTATTGATAAGAAAGGAAGTTGTTAAATAAGAAATAAAAAAAAAAATGTTGATGATGATGATGTTGCTTACCTTTAAGTTGGTGTTTATATATCGTTTATACAGTACATATATGTATATATAGATGCACACACACTTATATATATATAAATATATATATATATATATATATATATATATATATATATATATACGCAGTATATATATATATATATATATATATATGTATGTGTGTGTATATATATATATATATATATATATATATATATATATATATATCATCCTACACTTTTGACGCAAAATTTGTCTAAAAAAGTTAGTTGGTTGTAACTCATTCTTCTTTCAAGGGCTTAACAGCTGTATGGTAATCGTTCATTGATTGCTAAGCTGCTTACCTAGAAGTAAATTCCAAAATCAAACCATTATTTTCTAGTCTTAGGCAGTGCCATAGCCTCTGTGCCATACTCTTCCACTGTCTCGGTTGGAGTTCTCTTGCTTGGGTGTACACTCAGGCACACTATATTGTCGATTTTCTTAGTTCTTTCCTTGTGGTGGCCTATGTGGTAACGTCCGGTAAGACTCGTTAGTTCCTTTAGTCGCTGAAACCTCACCATCCTTATGAGCAAAGAGGGGGGATTTTCTGGAGCCTTTAGGTTTGTCTGCTGAGTCACCAGCAGCCATTGCTTGGCCTTCCTTGGTCCTAGCGTGAGTGGAGTAAGGTTTTGGGTGCTGTTCAATATATATGGTCAGTCTCTTGGGCATCGCCCTGCTTGCTAGGGCAACGCCACTGTCCCTTGCCTCTGCCAATCACGAGTGGCCTTTAAACCTTTAAACTAGGTGTCCCTGTTGGAGTCCTTGGGCTTATTGCATCCTGTTTATCCAACTATGGTTGTAGCTTAGCCATTAATAATAATAATAATAATAATAATAATAATAATGATAATAATAATAATAATAATAATAATAATAAGCTGCCTTTATTTATGTCTATGTCCACTTCCATCACAGGAGAAGCTGGTGACATCTCTGTATCAAAGGAATGGGAAAAGATACGGTTTATTAACCAATTGAGGTAGATTTAATGGAATATTAATCCATTTATAAAATAGAATCCAGAAATAGTTTCAGTTTAGTGGTTTGAGTTTAATTTTCTTCAATTTAACTCACTCGAGTTTAAATTTTTACTTTATTTTTCCTGAGGTTTATTGTGTTTAACTCACGAGTTTGATTTTTTAGTTTATTTTCATGATGGTTTTTGTGTTTAACTCACTAGAGTTTAATTTTTCAGTTTATTTTTCTTGAGGTTTATTGAGTTTAAGTTACATGAGTGTAGTTTTTTAGTTTATTTTTCCTGAGGTTTATTGTGTTTAACCTACATGAGTTTAGTTTTTTAGTTTAACTTTCTTGAGGTTTATTGTGTTTAACTTTCTTGAGGTTTATTGTGTTTAACTTATTTGAGGTTTATTGTGTTTAACTCACACGAGTTTAGTTTTTCACTTTAATTTTCCTGAGGTTTATTGTGTTTAACTTACATGAGTTTAGTTTTTTAGTTTAACTTTCTTGAGGTTTATTGTGTTTAACTTTCTTGAGGTTTATTGTGTTTAACTCACACGAGTTTAGTTTTTCACTTTAATTTTCCTGAGGTTTATTGTGTTTAACTTACATGAGTTTAGTTTTTTAGTTTAACTTTCTTGAGGTTTTTGTGTTTAACTTACAAGAGTTTAATTTTTCAGTTTATTTTTCTTGAGGTTTATTGAGATTAACTTACATGAGTTTAGTTTTTTAGTTGAACTTTCTTGAGGTTTATTGTGTTTAACTCACACGAGTTTAGTTTTTTCACTTTAATTTTCCCGAGGTTTATTGTCTTTGAATTGACTTCAATGTTTAAAACATCTAAATTTTTTTATTTCTGGGAATCTCTGTCTTATAATTACTCTTCAATAATCAAAATATTTTCTTTTCTCTAAATACATTCTTTATTATCCTTTAATTTACGTGATTCGTATTATTATTATTTTTATTATTATTATTATTATTATTATTATTATTATTATTATTATTATTATTATTAAATGCTAAGCTACAACCCTAGTTGGAAAAGCAGGATGCTATAAGCCTCAGGGCCCCAACAGGGAAAATAGCCCAGTGAGGAAAGGAAACAAGGAAAAATAGAATATTTTAAGAAGAGTAATAACATTAAAATAAATATTTTCTATATAATCGATAAAAAGTTTAAATACGTTGGATATCATCATTTAACTTTATTCATTCTTAACTATCAATATATTTTGTATAGAATTTTTTTTATCCAAATTATCATCGTTCTATTTTTTCGGAATGAAAAAAAAAATCTTCAAAATGGTCAACCTGACAGAGAATGGAATTTATGAAAGATTCGTTCCCCAAATATTATACCCAGAAATAATCACAAAAAAAAAAAAAAAGTCCCTTATTTCTTAATCAAAATATTTTCTTTTCTGTAAATATATTCTATATTATTCCTTAATTTATGTCATACTCATTAGTTCTGCCAACTTTAAATAAGTTGGATATCATCATTAAACTTTATTCATTCTTAACTAAGAATATATTTGTGGTAAAAATTTGTCAACCAAATTATCATCGTCCTTTTTTACATAAAAAAAAAATCTTCAAAATGGTCAACATGACAGAAAATGTAGTTTATAAAAGATTCGCCTGTTAAATATTTAACCCAAAAGTAACCGCAAA
>NC_090750.1:61238220-61243220 GCF_036898095.1 Palaemon carinicauda | reverse complement strand
TTTTACCTTTTTAATAGTGCTACGTATAATAAATTTATTATTAATGAAAATAGAATAGTTTTTTTTAGAGTACCCTTATACACCATGAAAAAATCAATGAGTTTTTTACCGCAAATTTTTTAACTTGCCGAGATAACTTTGAAGTTTTAATTTTTTTTTTCACGCGTGACAATAGTCTTCGACATACCATTTGCCTCCTTAAACTGCACATGTATACACTGCTAGAATAAACAGTAATTTTAATTGGAAATTGTCTTTAAGAATATACTGTTCTTAACCGTATTTCAGTAAAATACTGGCGACCTTGATTTTACCTTTTTAACAGTGCAGCGTATATTAGATTTATTAGTAATGAAAATAGAATAGTTTTTTTTTTTTAGAGTACCCTTATACACCATGAAAAAAATCAATGAGTTTTTTACCGCAAATTTTTTAAGAATGTGCCGAGATAACATTGAAATTTTAATTTTCTTTTCACGAGTGACAATAGTCTTCGACACACTATTTACCTCCATAAACTGCACATGTATACACTGTTAAAATAAACCGTAATTTTTATCGGATATTCTCCGTAAAAATATACTGTTCTCAACCTTATTCCGGTAAAATACTGGCGACCTTGATTTTACCTTACTTTGTTATTATCCTATACGGATTAGTGACCGTAATATCCCTCTTTTACGTCAATATATCCGTTTTTAAAACGGTAAAAGTCCTGGAATAAATGTTGCCAGACATTTACCGTTATTTTACAGCAAATATTTGACAGTGAAACGTATATTTGATTAATTATTAATGAAAATAGAATAGTTTTTTTTAGAGTTTTTTTACGACAAATTTTTTAACAGTGTGCCGAGATAACTTTGAAATTCAAACTTTCTTTTGAAACATGACAGTAGAGTCTTCGACACACGATTTGTCTCGAAAAACTGCTCATATATATACACTTAGAATAAGTGCTGTTTTCAACCGTATTTCAGTAAAATACAGGCGACCGCAATTTTACCTTACTTTATTATTATCTTTTACGGGACGGTGACCGTAATATCACTATTTTACGTCAATATATCCTTTTTTAAAACAGTAAATGACTGGCAACATTTACTCCAGGATTTTATATATTTTTTCTTTTTTTCTTTTTTCTTTTTTAAGTTCAGACTTTCTTTTCAAAAAAGGACGATAGTCTTCGACGCACATTTTATCTCCAAAAAAAAAAAGAATGCACATGCATAAGCCATTCCCACGCATAGCCGTAGAGTAATATTCCCTCAATGCACCGATTCACCGCAAGTCTCTGTTCCGCAAATACCAACCCACCGCCAATCACCTGCCATTCACAAAGTTCAACCGGTTGAAAAAGAAATTTTGCCATGATTCATCAGGAAGATGATTTCAGTTCACCTCCAGTAACCTCCTCTCTCTCTCTCTCTCTCTCTCTCTCTCTCTCTCTCTCTCTCTCTCTCTCTCTCTCTCTCTCTCTCTCTCTCCATAATATTTATTTTCTACTGGGATTATAAATTGAATGTTTTGTAATAAAAAATTATATTGTGTTCTCTCTCTCTCTCTCTCTCTCTCTCTCTCTCTCTCTCTCTCTCTCTCTCTCTCTCTCTCTCTCTCCATAATATTAATTTTCTACTGTGATTATAAATTGATTGTTTTGAAAAAGAAAATTATATTGTGCCCCCCCTCTCTCTCTCCCCCTCTCTCTCTCTCTCTCTCTCTCTCTCTCTCTCTCTCTCTCTCTCTCTCTCTCTCTCTCTCCCCCTGTGTTGCTGTGATTCTTTTGAGGAGAATAGTGACTCTTTTTGCATGATTCTGTGTCATTACTCGGAAATCGCTTCCACCTCCCGAGACTAGCGGGAAAGGGTGGATGATTCTTTTGATCTGTATTTGATCGTCCCACTATAATTTCATTTAGAAAAAAAAAAATTGTTTTTATATTAGATATGCCTAAAGCAGAGGCGTACCTTTTGATTGAATTGGGATCGTATTCGTATTCTATGAAGACCATTTATATACTAGTTGGAATTAGTGGGTTTGATATTGTCTCATTTTCTATTACACGTGTTATTGTTAATACTAGCGTTCGCGACCAGTAAAAAAAACGGCTAATATATATATATATATATATATATATATATATATATATATATATATATATATATATATATATATATATATGTATATTTTATATATATATATATATATATATATATATATATATATATATATATACATATATATATATGTATATATATATATATATATATATATATATATATATATATCCCACTTAAATTCACTTAAATTCAGAGAGTGATCTTCTATTTTAATTTAATGTTATATTTGCAATTCCAATGAATTTATTTAACCAATAATATTTTGGTTCCAGTGAAAAAAAAATTATTTCATTTCTTAATATATCCTTAGAATTCAGTTTAAAAAAATCGATACACGTCGAGATTTAAAAATGAAAAGCAAATAATTATCTATTATTCTTAACATATTTTATATCATTTCCGACTGCAATTTCACATACGCTAACATCTAAGTCGTTATCGTAGCTGATTTATATAATTATTAACAGATTATTTATGTCCGCCTCCCCCCTTTTTTTAAAGTTTTATAGTTTATATATGAAAGATCTAAGTTAATGTTTTTACTGATCCTAGAATATTCTATTTTGATTGTATTACTTCTCTCTTAGTGTATTCTGGTTTTTTTTTTCGTACTGCATATGTTTCCCTGTTGGAGCCCTTGGGGTTAAAGCATCTTTCTTTTAGAAATAGGGTCGTAGCTTAGCTTCTAATAATAATAATAATAATAATAATATAATAATAATAATAATAATAATAATAATAATAATAATACAGTATAGAATTGTATTTTTACTTACAGAATAATACAGCAATCTTAGCTTAGCATTTAATAATAATAATAATAATAATAATAATAATAATAATGATGATGATGATAATAATAGTAATAATAATAATAATACAGTATAGAATTGTATTTTTGCTTACAGAATAATACAACAATCTTAGCTTAGCATCTGATAATAATGATAATAATAATAATAATAATAATAATAATAATAATAATAATACAGTATAGAATTGTATTTTTGCTTACAGAATAATACAACAATCTTAGCTTAGCATCTGATAATAATGATAATAATAATAATAATAATAATAATAATAATAATAATACAGTATAGAATTGTATTTTTGCTTACAGAATAATACAGCAATCTTAGCTTAGCATTTAATAATAATAATAATGATAATAATAATAATAATAATAATACAGTATAGAATTGTATTTTTGCTTACAGAATAATACAGCAATCTTAGCTTAGCATCTAATAATAATAATAATAATAATAATAATAATAATAATAATGATAATAATAATAATACAGTATAGAATTGTATCTTTGCTTGCAAAATAATACAGCAATCTTAGCTTAGCATTTAATAATAATAATAATAATAATAATAATAATAATAATAATAATACAGTATAGAATTGTATTTTTGCTTACAGAATAATACAGCAATCTTAGCTTAGCATCTAATAATGATAATAATAATAATAATAATAATAATAATAATAATAATAATGATAATAATAATAATACAGTATAGAATTGTATTTTTGCTTACAGAATAATACAGCAATCTTAGCTTAGCATCTAATAATGATAATAATAATAATAATAATAATAATAATAATAATAATAATAATGATAATAATAATAATACAGTATAGAATTGTATTTTTGCTTACAGAATAATACAGCAATCTTAGCTTAGCATCTAATAATAATAATAATAATAATAATAATAAAAATAATACAGTATAGAATTGTATTACTGTTTACAGAATAATACAGCACAATGGCAAGCATACACGTGTATAGAAATAAACTATACCAAGTCATGCCAATGCCAGTTCTCACGGAGCTTTTGCTCACAGAAATATACAGAGGAAGACGTCCCTAGTTTGTATAAATGTTTCTTCGCAGAAAATATTTCTCCAAACAAACGCGAACATCTTTGTGAATTTTGAGCAAGGGAATATCTCGACTGAAGGGAAAGGCAAACATTTTAGCGTTGGGAACAGAGCTTTTCACTTTTAGCATTCTCTCTCTCTCTCTCTCTCTCTCTCTCTCTCTCTCTCTCTCTCTCTCTCTCTCTCTCTCTCTCTCTCTCTCTCTCTCTCTATCTCCACGCGAGAAAAGGAGTGTTTGGAAATTTCACGGTATTAATAGTTTCTTGAGTTTTTGATACAAATATATACACACATACATAACACTATGTATATGTATATATATATATACATATATATATATATATATTTGTATATATACATTATATACACACACACACACACACACTATATATATATATATATATATATATATATATATATATATATATATATATATATATAAAGAGAGAGAGAGAGAGATATTTGCACTTGCATATATAATTGTATATGTAAATATATATATATATATATATATATATATATATATATATATATATATGTATATATATATATATATATATATATATATATATACATATACATATATGTATATATATATATAGAAGTTGAGAGAGAGAGAGAGAGAGAGAGAGAGAGAGAGAGAGAGAGAGAGAGAGAGAGAGAGAGAGAGAGAGAGAGAGAGATTGCATTTTGTTCTCTTCTTCATCCCCAATCACACGAAGAATTGGACACCTCCCTCAGTAATCGTGGAAAACACCATTCGGATTCCAACTTCCGAACCCCGCCCTCTATTTAGTCTTTTTTGACGGGCGCGTACACCGAGTCCAGCCGTCGCCTATTTACGATATCTGAAGAATATTTCAACAAATAGAATAACAACGACGAAGGGTGGAAGGAAGGGAAAGGAGAAAAGCTAAGAGGGAAGGGAAGGGAAGGGGTCTTCTTCCCTCGTGAGTGATTGCCTCACAAAGAGATCCTGA
>NC_090750.1:61224241-61237720 GCF_036898095.1 Palaemon carinicauda | reverse complement strand
TTAGCTCACAAGGATGGTGAGGGTGCAGCGACCAAAGGAACTAAGGAGTTTGAGCGGGTCTTGAACCCCAGTTTGGCTGATTGTCAGTGGAGTTGTTATTCTCTTACGCCCCTTTCTTAGAGGACCACTAAATCCATTCCCTTCTTCGTTAGTGAACTTATTTTCTTGCGTTGTTGACCTATGTGAGTTAGCCTCAAAGTAAATAAAAAAAAAAGATAGCAATTAATGGAAATTATGTATTGAAAAATATTAAGAAAAATTAGTTATAGGATGCCCCATCGATAAAAATTATATATATGTATATATATATATATATATATATATATGAAACAGAATTGGACCTTAGAGATTGCAAGAGAAGTAGGGAAGGAAGAAAAGACGATGGATTGACGACCTAAGAAAGTTTGTGGGTGTGGCCTGGCATAGAAAGAATAAACTGAAGCAAGTGGAAGGACATGTTTTACAGTGGACTTTTAACGACTGATGATGATGATGATGATGCTTGTGTATGTATATACAGTATATAATAAGAACATATTTACCTATATATATATATATATATATATATATACACATATATATATATGTGTGTGTGTGTGTATATGTATTTATACAATCAAGAATATATTGACTTGCATACATATGCATATTAATATGTATATTTCATAACCAGGGCACTCAAATGCGCCACTTTCTATACAGGTAATAGGAAATACCCATGAGCGTGTATTTCTAAAAGCCACGCTTACACTCCCCCCTCCCCCCCCCCCCCCATTCATTCACGCTCAGAATCATTCATTAGCCATCCTCGCGAACGAAGCACATAGCCAGCCAGCAGTCTCGGGTATATTTCGCCTCACTCATATCGGTCTTTTCATTTGGGCCTCGACTACATAATCTAATTAACGCGATGGGAAAATGGCTCTGTGAATGGCTAGCTATACCCTACTTCATCGCATGGGGCGTGGGGGTGGGGGAGGGGGGGAGGTGGGAGAGAGGGGATTTGCTGGGTATGGGTGGTGTTATGGAAGATGCCTCTATGATGCTCATTCACATGCATCACGTGCTTACTGGATTAAACCTTGTCTGAGCTTTACGCTTATATGAATTTGAATATTATATGTGTGTGTGGAGATGTACAGTATATATATATATATATATATATGTGTGTGTGTGTGTGTGTGTGTATATGTATATATATATGAATATTTGTGTATATTTATACATACACATATTTTATTTAATACATGCTTATATTTATTGCATATATTGTATACAGACACCCATAAATATATATATATATATATATATACACACATACACACTTACACACACACACACACACACACATATATATATATATATACATATATATATATATATATATATGTGTGTGTGTGTGTGTGTAGGTGTGTGCAAATTACTACACGTATGAAATACTGTTAGATCAAACTCTTTACGAAAATACAAATTTAAATGGGAAGCCTTATCTTATGCAAGAATTTTAAAAAAAGGTTTCTTGGTGGTATCTAAAGAGATATTAATCTTTCAATTCCGAGTAATAGATATATGGAAATATGAATCATGAAATACGATATTTTATTTTACAAAAGTGGATTCGTAGCAATTAACAAATTTGAATTGTAAATTTTTATTGATATTTGTGCTGATTAGATAGATATATATACGTGTATGTGTATACACAGTATATAACAGCAAGTGCACCCGTTTCTAGTTCACTGCAAGATAAAGGCCTAATACATGTCAATGTATGTCTGAGGTACAGCCAGTTTCATCGCCACAATGGCTAGTGCGGATTGTGATGGTGGGAGATTTCAGTCTGATCGCTCACAGCAAACAACCTAGTATATGTTTCCGTGACTAGTACAGCTCTGCTGATCATGGCGATACGGAAACCCTTTATATATATATATATATATAATATATGTATATATATATACACACATATATATATATACACCACACACACACACACACATATTATATATATATATATTATATACATTATCTGTACATATGTATTTATATTTTTTATCCTTTAATTAACTTTTGATTGTTTTCATTAAAATGTTGTGTCTAATGACCGCTACATAATTAGCATTTACCATTAGCTAGCGTAATAGGGAGGGTTAGAATTAGGGAGTCTTCCCTAATATTCATGTAGGTGTCCCTTCCCCTTGTCCGAGGATTATGCTTCCTAGCTATTAATGGGAATAATCTCTCTCTCTCTCTCTCTCTCTCTCTCTCTCTCTCTCTCTCGCTATTTGCATCAAGTAGGAATTAAGTATATAAGTTTTTGAATATCAGTGTAATTACTTGCAACACCTACACGCACAAACACATATATCTAGTATATATATATATATATATATATATAATTTGTGTATGTATATAGCAACAACATCATGTATATATATATATATATATATATAACAACAAAAAAAGCAGCTGTTTCTAGTCCAATGCAGGACGAAGGCCTCAGACATGTCCTTATTCATGTCTGGGGTTTGGCCACTTTTTATCACTATGTGCGGAGCTCTGCGGATTGGTGATGGTGGGAGACTTTTAATCTGATCGGTCACACCAACCAACCTAGTAGGGGTGGCCTTGACTAGTACAGCTTTGCTAATCAATTCACAAACTATCAGCTCCTTAAGGTATCCTCACTTAGAAAGGGGTATGTATGTATATGTGTATATATATATATATATATATACATATATATGCATACATTCATATACATATATATATATATATATATATACATATATATGTTATATTATATAATATATATATATATATATATATATATATATTTATATATATATATACACATATATGTATGTATGTGTGTGTCATCACCAAATAGGAAATCTCTTTCGACTAAAAAGGGTATAAATATTCGTCATAAGGAATTTTACCCCAAATTTTAATCATATGAAACCTGTTACCTGCTCATATCCTTCCAAAGTTTTACGAAGCCTTAAAGAATTTCTAAAAGAGAAATTTTTCTTCCTTCGCATAATCACATACGCTTGACAGACGCATGGCGCATGCGTAATGCGTACGGATTCCTTATTTCCTTTTTTATGTGCTTGAAATAAAAGAAAAAAATGATAATGTTGTCACAATATATTACTTCCGCTTCATATTCATTGTATTCATTATAAAAACAATGTCAATTTAATTCGAATATATTTTATCATAATGTAAACAAATTATATTTGTACGCAATGATCAACCGATATTTGTCAACAAGATTTTTCTCCAGTATTATTTTTTGATGAGAATTACCTTTATTGTTGTTATTATTATTACTTTTTTTATTAATTAGGACCAAATTACGATGATTAAGATTTAATAATAGTGCTCGTTCTTTTTATGGGGAAGAATTCAAATTACTTTTTTTTATTTTTTTTATTTTTAGTTATGGTGTATAAGATTACTCTTAAAAAACTATCTTGTTTTTATTTTTTATAAACTATATATATGTCTCACTTAAAAATTTGCTTCAAAATAACGCTAAATGTCTGGCAACATTATTCCAGGATTTTTACCTTTTTAGAAAAGAATATATTGACGTAAAGGGGTAATATATTAAGGTCATCAACCCGTAAAATATAATAACAAAGTAAGGTAAAATTACGGTCACTTGTATTTCACTGAAATACGTCTTTGAACAGTATAATTTTACGGAGAATTTTCGATTACAATTATGTTTTTTTAACAGTTTATAGTTATTAATATCAAAATAATTGAAAACAAATTAATATAAACTTCAATTAGTTAATCAAGATAATGACCATTAACTTTAAAAAAACATTGATAAATGATGCATAACTTGCCGAGATAACTTTGAAATTTTAACTTTTTTCTCACGCGTGACAATAGTCTTCGACACACTATTTGCCTCCTTAAATTGCGCATGTATACACTGCTAGAATAAACAGTAATTTTAATCGGAAATTCTCCGTAAGAATATACTGTTCTTAACCGTATTTCAGTAAAAATACTGGCGACCTTGATTTTACCCTTTTTAACAGTGCAACGTATATTAAATTTATTATTAATGAAAACAGAAATAGTTTTTTTTAGAGTACCTTTATACAGCATGAAAAAAATCAATGAGTTTTTTTTTTACCGCAAATTCTTTAACACTGTGCCGAGATAACTTTGAATTTTTTTTTTTTTCCACGCGTGACAATAGTCTTCGACCCTCTATTTTCCTCCTTAAACTGCGCATGTATACACTGCTAGAATAATCCGTTAATTTTAATCGGAAATTCTCCGTAAGAATATACTGTTCTTAACCGTATTTCAGTAAAATACGGGTGACCTTGATTTTACCTTACTTTGTTATCATCCTTTACGGATTAGTGACCGTAATACGTCAATAAATCCGTTTTTTAAAACGGTAAAAGTTCTGGAATAAATGTTGCCAGACATTTACCGTTAATTTATAGCTTTTATTTTTTTTTATTCATTTTTTTTTTTTTTTTTTACAGTGAAACGTATATTTAATTCATTATCAATGAAAATATAATAGTTATTTTAGAGTACCTTTATTCACCATAAAAAGAAACGAGGTTTTTTTTTTTTTTTTTTTTTTTTTTTTTTTCTTTTTTTTTTTTTTGCGGCAAATTTTTTTAACATTGTGCCGAGGTAACATTAAAATTCAAACTTTCTTTCAAACATGACAATAGATTCGACGCGCGATTTGTCTAAAAAAACTGCACATGTATACGGTTAGAATAAGTACTGTTTTCAGCCATATTTCAGAAAAATACAGGCGACCGTAATTTTACCTTACTTTGTTATTATCCTTTACGGGTTGGTGACCGTAATATCACTCCTTGAGGGTACACTCGGGCACACTATTTTATCTTGTTTCTCTTCCTTTTGTCTTGTTAAGTGTTTATTGTTTATGAAGGAGATATTTATTTTAATGTTACTCTTTTTAAAATTTTATTTTTCCTTGTTTCATTTCCTCATTGGGCTATTTTCCCTGTTGGAGCCCCTGGGCTTAAAGCACTGTGCTTTTCCAACTAGGGTTGTAGCATAGCTATTAATAATAATAATAATAATAATAATAATAATAATAATAATAATAATATCCGTTTTAAAACGGTAAATGATTTTTTTTTTTTTTTTTTTTTTTTTTTTTTTTTTTTCAAGTGTGCCGAGGATAACATTAAAACTCAAACTTCCTTTTCAAAACATGGCAATAGAGTCTTCGACGCACAATTTATCTAAAAAAAAAAAAAAAAAATTGCACATGCACAAGCCATTCCCCCACGCATAACCGTAGAGTAATATTCCCTCAATGCACCGATTCACCGCAAGTCTCTGTTCCGCAAATACCCAACCCACCGCCAATCACCTGCCATTCACAAAGTTCAACCGGTTGAAAAAGAAATTTTGCCATGATTCATCAGGAAGATGATTTCAGTTCACCTCCAGTAACCTCTCTCTCTCTCTCTCTCTCTCTCTCTCTCTCTCTCTCTCACCATAATATTAATTTTCTACTGTGATTATAAATTGAATGTTTTGTAATAAAAAATTATATTGTGTGTGTGTCTCTCTCTCTCTCTCTGATTATAAATTGATTGTTTTGAAAAAGAAAATTATATTGTGGCCCCCCCCCTCTCTCTCTCTCCTCTCTCTCTCTCTCTCTCCTCTCTCTCTCTCCCTCCCCCCATGTTGCTGTGATTCTTTTGAGAGGAATAGAGCCTCTCTTGCATGATTCTGTGTCATTACTCGGAAATCGCTTCCACCTCCCAAGACTAGCGGGAAAGGGTGGATGATTCTTTTGATCTGTATTTGATCGTCCCACTATATTAATTCATCTAGAAAAAATTTAGATTTTTTTTGTTTATATTAGATATGCCTAAAGCAGAGGCGTACCTTTTGATTGAATTGGGATCGTATTTGTATTCTATGAAGACCCATTTATATACTAGGTTGGAATTAAGTGGCTTTGATATTGTCTCATTTTCTATTACAATGTGTTATTGCTAATACTAGCGTTCGCGACCAGTAAAAAAAACGGCTATATATATACTATATATATATATATGTGTGTGTGTGTGTGTGTGTGTATATATATATTTATATATATGTATATATATATATATATATATATATATCCCACTTAAATTCACTTAAATTCAGAGCGTGATCTTCTATTTGAAATTTTATCATATTTGCAATTCCAAATGAATTTATTTAACCAATAATATTTTGGTTCCGGTGAAAAATAATTATTTTATTTCTTAATATATCCTTAGAATTCAGTTGAGGGTACACTCGGGCACACTATTTTATCTTGTTTCTCTTCCTCTTGTTTTGTTAAAGTGTTTATAGTTTATGAAGGAGATATTTATTTTAATGTTACTCTTCATAAAAATTTTATTTTTCCTTGTTTCATTTTCTCACTGGGTTATTTTCCATTGTTGGAGCCCCTGGGCTTTAAGCATTGTGCTTTTCCAACTAGGGTTGTAGCTTAGCTATTAATAATAATAATAATAATAATAATAATAATAATATCCGTTTTAAAACGGTATATGATTGGCAATTTTTTTTTTTTTTTTTTTTTTTTTTTTTTTTTTTCAACTGTGTGCCGAGATAACATTAAAATTCAAACTTCCTTTTCAAACTTGACAATAGAGTCTTCGACGCATGATTTATCTTAAAAAAAAAAAAAAAAAAAAAAAAAAAAAAACCACATGCATAAGCCATTCCCACGCATAGCCGTTAGAGTAATGTTCCCTCATGCACCGATTCACCGCAAGTCTCTGTTCCGCAAATACCAACCCACCGCCAATCACCTGCCAATTCACAAAGTTCAACCGGTTGAAAAAGAAATTTTGCCATGATTCATCAGGAAGATGATTTCAGTTCACCTCCAGTAAACCTCTCTCTCTCTCTCTCTCCTTCTCTCTCTCTCCTCTCTCTCTCCATAATATTAATTTTCTACTGTGATTATAAATGGAATGTTTTGTAATAAAAAATTATGCTGTGTTCTCTCTCTCCTCTCTCTCTCTCTCTCTCTCTCTCTCTCTCTCTCCATAATATTAATCTTCTACTGTGATTATAAATTGATTGTTTTGAAAAAGAAATTTATATTGTGCCCCCCCCCCTCTCTCTCTCTCTCTCTCTCTCTCTCTCTCTCTCTCTCTCCCATGTTGCTGTGATTCTTTTGAGAGGAATAGTGACTCTTTTTGCATGATTCTGTGTCATTACTCGGAAATCGCTTCCACCTCCCGAGACTAGCGGGAAAGGGTGGATGATTCTTTTGATCTGTATTTGATCGTCCCACGATAATTTCATTTAGAGAAAAAATTAGAATTTTTGTTTATATTAGAAATGCCTAAAGCAGAGGCCGTACCTTTTGATTGAATTGGGATCGTATTTTGTATTCTATGAAGACCATTTATATACTAGTTGGAATTAGTGACTTTGATATTGTCTCATTTCCTATTACACGTGTTATTGTTAATACTAGCGTTCGCGACCAGTAAAAAAAACGGCTATATATATATATATATATATATACATATATATATATATATGTATATATATGTATATTTATATATGTATATATATATATACAGTATAATATTATATATATATATATGTATATATATATTTATATATATACAGTATATATATATATATATATATGTATATGTGTGATATATATATATATATATATATATCCCACTCAAATTCAGAGCGTGATCTTCTATTTAGATTTTTTATCCTATTTGCAATTCCAATGAATTATTTAGCCAATAATATTTTGGTTCCAGTGTCAAAAATTTATTTCATTTCTTAATATATCCCTAGAATTCAGTTTAAAAAATCGATACACGAGATTTAAAAATGAAAAACAAATAATTATCGATAATTCTCAACATATTTTATATCATTTCCGACTGCAATTTCACATACGCCAACATCTAAGTCGTTATCATAGCTGATTTATATAATTATTAACATATTATTTATTCCCCTCCCCCCTTTGTTTTAAGTTTTTATAGTTTATATATGAAAGATCTAAGTTAATGTTTTTACTGTTCCTAGAATATTCTATTTTGATTGTATTACTTCTCTCTTAGTGTATTCTGTTTTTCCCTTTTCGTACTGCATATTTTTCCATGTTGGAAGCCCTTGGGCTTATAGCATCTTTCTTTTAGAAATAGGGGCGTAGCTTAGCTTCTAAATAATAATAATAATAATAATAATAATAATAATAATAATAATAATAATAATAATAATTAATAGTAATATAATACCGTATAGAATTGTATTTTTGTTTACAGAATAATACAGCAATCTTAGCTTAGTATCTGATAATAATAATAATAATATAATAATAATAATAATAATACAGTATAGAATTGTATTTTGCTTACAGAATAATACAGCAATCTTAGCTTAGCATCTGATAATAATAATAATAATAATAATGATAATACAGTATAGAATTGTATTTTGCTTACAGAATAATACAGCAATCTTAGCTTACCATCTGATAATAATAATAATAATAATAATAATAATAATAATAATAATACAGTATAGAATTGTATTTTTTGCTTGCAGAATAATACAAGCAATCTTAGCTTAGCATCTAATAATAATAATAATAATAATAATAATAATAATAATAATAATAATAATGCAGTATAGAATTGTATTTTTGCTTATAGAATAATACAGCAATCTTAGCGTAGCATCTAATAATAATAATAATAATAATAATAATAATAATAATAATGATAATAATAATAATACAGTATAGAATTGTATTTTTGCTTACAGAATAATACAGCACAATGGCAAGCATTCACGTGTATAGAAATAAACTATACCAAGTCATGCCAATGCCAGTTCTCACGGAGCTTTTGCTCACAGAAATATACAGAGGAAGACGTCCCAGTTTGTATAAATGTTTCTTCGCAGAAAATATTCTCCAAACAAACGCGAACATCTTTGTGAATTTTGAGCAAGGGAATATCTCGACTGAAGGCGAAGGCAAACATTTTAGCGTTTGGGAACAGTAGCATTTCACTTTTAGCATTCTCTCTCTCTCTCTCTCCTCTCTCTCTCTCTCTCCTCTCTCTCTCTCTCTCTCCATGCGAGAAAAGGAGTGTTTTGAAAATTTCACGGTATTAATAGTTTCTTGAGTTTTTGATACAAGTATACAGACACATACATAACACTATGTATAATTGTATATGTATATATGCACATACATACATATATATATATATATATATATACACATATATATGTATATATATATATATATATATAAAGAGAGAGAGAGAGAGAGAGAGAGAGAGAGAGAGAGGAGAGAGATACGTATATTTGCACTTGCATATATAATTGTATATGTAAATAGATATATATATATATATATATATGTGTGTTGAAAGAGAGAGAGAGAGAGAGAGAGAGAGAGAGAGAGATTGCAGTTTGTTCTCTTCTTCTTCATCCCCAATCACACGAAGAATTGGACCACCTCCCTCAGTAATCATGGAAAAACACCATTCGGATTCCCACTTCCGAACCCCGCCCTGTATTTAGTCTTTTTTGACGGGCGCGTACACCGAGTCCAGCCGTCGCCTATTTACGATATCTGAAGAATATTTCAACAAATAGAATAACAACGACGAAGGGTGGAAGGAAGGGAAAGGAGAAAAGCTAAGAGGGATGGGAAGGGAAGGGGTCTTCTTCCCTCGTGAGTGATTGCCTCACAAAGAGATCCTGAGAGGGAAGACGTTCCATGCTCTCTTTCCTCTCTCTCTCTCTCTCTCCTCTCTCTCCTCTCTCTCTCTCTTCATTTTTCGTCTTTCTATTTTTCATTTTTCATCTTTCTCTCTTTTCTTTTTTCGTCTCTCTCTCCATTTTTTCGTCTATCACTTTCTCTATTTTCATTTTAGGTCTCCCTTCATTTTTCCTCCTCTCTCTCTCTCTCTCTCTCTCTCTCTCCTCTCTCTCTCCTCTCCCCCTCTCTCTCTCCTCTGTCTGTCTGTCTGTCTCTCTCTCTCATTTCATTTTCCGTCTCTATCTCTCTTGATTTTTCGTTTCCCTCTCTTTCTATTATCATTTTTAATTTTTTCGTCTTTCCCTTTCTATGGTAATAGACCGCTTCGGCTATATTTTGCTCTCTCTCTCTCTCTCTCTCTCTCTCTCTCCTCTCTCTCCTCCTTTTTTTATTTTTTATTTTTCTTCCTTCGTCGGAATAGATCGCTCCGGCGATATTTTGCAGGGAACGGTAAAGATTTAGATAGCTTTCTTTATTTTTACAATAGCAATTCTTATGTGTCCCTCGACGCTGACGGATTTATTTAGTTTTCTTTCTTCAGGGAAAAGCCATTCATGAATACTTTCAAGTGGTTGTTGTGTGGGCCTATTGGTAACGTCTCTGCCCAGGTGATCACCAGATTTGGGTTCGAGTCCCCGCTCAAACTCGTTAGTTCCTTTAGTGAAGGTAAGCTCACCATCCTTGTGAGCTAAGGAATGGGGGATTTGAAGGAGCCTATTAGTCTACTTGCTGAGTTATCAGCAGCCATTGCCTGGCCCGCTCTGGTCCTAGCATGGGTGGAGAAGAATCTTAAGCGTTGATCATTGTCTGTGTCCTATGGTATTATCCTGCTGGCTAGGGCAATGTCACTGTCCCTTGCCTCAGCCATTCATGATCGGCTTTTAAACCTTTAAATTGCTTTTAAGATTATCCGCCAGTTTCCAAAATCGTTCAAACTAATGTTTTTCATCCAACTTGTTTACAGAATAAGCGTTACAATTTTTTACATGTATACTCAATAATTTAATGTGTATGAAATCCAAGATGCAAATGTACATTAAATCATTGTCACGTATCTTAAGTAAACAACTCTGAATGAGGCATGGAAATACTTGAGTAAATTGGTGTTAAAATGATTGTCGTTTTAACGTCATTAAAGAAGTCAGTACCTAAAAAATGCCGTACCGGAATATACCGATGAGGTCAAAAAAAGATTTAAATGATTTAATATATACAGTATATATATACAGTATATATATATATATATATTATACATACACACATATATATGTATATATATACACACATACATATATATATATATATATATATATTAGAGGATTATCCTATTTTTTCATTTTAACTGGTGACCTACTTCCACAAACAAAAAGAAAATCTAAACAAGAAACCTTTAATTTATTCTGTTATTTGGTTATTGGAAGCTTCATATTCCCATTTTATCCTTATTTATGTATTTTATTTTCATTTAGGAGAATTGAGAAAGAGAAATACGTAAAATAAACTAATCCGACAAAAAGAAATTGAATGGTAAATTCAGCAACTTTTCTCTGGAAGTTGAGCATCCAACGGGTAAACCGATTTGCTTTTGTGGCTTGAAGAGAATTACCCAGCCTTTGCGCCGTTTGCATGAAGCCTAACTAACCTTTTGAAGCTGGATGAAGTCAAGGATTATTCTAACGATCTCTTGTGTTTCCTCCTCCTCCTCTTTCTCGAGGAATCCATTCTGACTCGTTTCACAGCTGGGAGAGGTGGAGTATTGGTGGTTTGAGAAGTGAAGTCTCGGTGGAATCCATAATTCTGACCCTCACTCACAGGTGGGAGAGTTGGAGCTTCAGTGGAATCCATTCTGACACCTCTCAAAACTGGGTAAGGGGGAGCCTCGGTAGAATCCATCTAACACCTCTCACTGCTGGGAGAGTTGGAACCTCGTTGGAATTTTTAATTCTGACCCAACACAGCTTGGAGAGGTGGAGCCTCGTTGGAATTCTTAATTCGGACCCAACACAGCTTGGAGAGGTGGAGCCTCGTTGGAATCTTTAATTCTGATCCCACACACCGGAGGAATCCTTAATTTTGACCACACATCTGGAAGTGGCGGAGACTCGGTGGAATACTTAATTCTGACCCCACTCAAAGTTTAGATAGGTGTAGCCTCGGGGAAATCCTTAATTCAGACCCCACTCACAGCTGGAAGAGGTGGAGCCTTCGTGGAATCCATTTTGACACCTCTCATTGCTGGGAGAGGTGGAGTCTCGGTGGAATCCTTATTCTGACCCCACTCACAGCTGGGAAAGGTGGAGCCTCGGTGTAATCCATTCTGACACATCTCACAGCTGGGAGAGGTGGAGCCTTGGTGTAATCCATTCTGACACCTCTCACAGCTGGGAGAGGTGGAGCCTTCGTGGAATCCATTTTGACACCTCTCATTGCTGGGAGAGGTGGAGTCTCGGTGGAATCCTTAATTCTGACCCCACTCACAGCTGGGAAAGGTGGAGCCTCGGTGTAATCCATTCTGACACCTCTCACAGCTGGGAGAGGTGGAGCCTTGGTGGAATCCATAATTGTGACCAACACTCACAGTAGGGAGAGTTGGAGCTTCAGTGGAATCCATTCTGACACCTCTCATAACTAGGAAAGGGGGAGCCTCGGTGGAATCCATCTAACACCTCTCACTGCTGAGAGAGTTGAAACTTCGTTGGAATTCTTAATTCTGGCCCAACTCACAGCTGGGAGAGTTTGAGTCTCGTTGGAATTCTTAATTCTGACCCCACTCACAACTGGGAGAGTGGAGCCCTGGTGGAATCCTTAATTTGATCCCACTCACAGCACAGCTGGGGGAGATGGAGCCTCGGTGTAATCCACACTGAAAACCCACATAACTGGGAGAGGGGGAGTCTCAGTGGGATTCTTAATTCTGACCCCACTCACAACTGGGAGAGGGGGAGCCCGGTGGAATCCTTAATTTGATCCCACTTACAGCTGGGACACGGGGACCCTCAGTAGAATCCTTAATTCTGACCCCACTCACATTTGGGAGAGGTGAAGGCCTCAGTGAATCCATAATTTTGATACCCACTCACTGCTGGGAGAGGTGAGCCTCGGTGGAATCCTTAATTATGATCCCCCTCACATCTGAGAGAGGTGGAGCCTCGGTGGAATCCTTAATTCTGACCCCCACCCACAGGTGGGAGAGGTGGAGCCTGGGTGGAATCCTTAATTCTCACCCCACTCACTGCTGGAATAGGTGGAGCCACACTGGAATCATTAATTTTGATCTCCTCACAGTTGGGAGAGGTGTAGCCTCGGTGGAATCCTTAATTGTGACTCCACTCACAATTGAGAGAGGTAGAGCCTCGGATAATTATTAATTATCTCCACCCACAGCTGGGAGAGGTGGAGCCTCGGTGGAATCCATATTTCTGACCATGCTCACACCTGGGAGAAGAGGAGCCCCCGGTAGAATCCTTAATTCTGACCCCCGCTCAAAGCTGGGAGAGGTGGAGCCTCGTTGGAATCCTTAATTATGACCCCACTCACAGCTGGGAAAGGTGGAGCCTCGTTGGAATCCTTAATTCTGACCCCACTCACAGCTGGGAAAGGGTGGAGCCTCGTTGGAATCCTTA
>NC_090750.1:61208424-61216241 GCF_036898095.1 Palaemon carinicauda | reverse complement strand
ACCGACTCGCAACGGTGCCCTTTTAGCTCGGAAAAGTTTCCTGCTCTCTGATTGGTTAGAATTATCTTGTCCAACCAATCAGCGATCGGGAAACTTTTCCGAGCTAAAAGGGCACCCCTGCTAGTCGCTGCAAATATGGCTCGCTAAAAGAAATATACTATAGGAGGAAGAACGGGATATTATATTTATTAACATTATCAGTATTTGTTGTTATCATGAGAATCTATCCGGCTGGAGGCATGTCTGATTTTCTCGATGACAACACTTTTTGACAGTAACTTTTCTATGTGAATTGAAGAAATTCGTGAGATTATAGGCATGTCAGGGTAAATATCTATAAACTTTCAATGTTGCATCAACATAGCCGCATATAAATTAAAACTAATGCTATTGATTAACAATTACTTTTTCGTCGATTTTGATTGTTAACTCATGTTTACATCCAATTTTCATCATCATCATCATCATATTCCCTAATTGGTGCAAAGGGCCTGGGTTAAATTTCGCCAGTCGTCTCTATCTTAAGCTTTTATTTCAATACTTTTCCATTCTTCATCTCCCACTTCACGCTTCATAGTTTATAGCCAGGTAGGCTTGGTATGTCTCCGAAAAAAAAATCAGTTGTATGTTTCAGTGTAGAAAAAATTTACTTCAAATTTTGTTAATTTCAGATCTTATTAAAATTAACACCAACTTTTATGGATCGAGTATATAAGAAGAGAAAAACCTCATTGAACAAAAAAAAAAAAAATATGAATTTTGAATAAAATAAGAAAAATTCAATTAAAACCGTGGATTAACAAAATCAAAGTCTGAAAGCGATGTCCATTTAGAAACCAACAACAGTAGTCACAAAATTACTATAATAAGTTAATAGAAATTATGATTATAACTATAATAATCATATTTACTGTTACTTACTTATTATCGCTCTTTGGGTAGATGTTACCTCTTTGAATAAATTTCATTAAACATTAATTCTATATTGTAGAAGTATCGTTGGTGTATCAATAAACGTCTACACACACACACACACACACACACACCTATACATACACATTATATATATATATGTATGTATGTAATATATATATTATATATACATATATATATATATATATGTGTGTGTATATATACATACATATATATATAAATATATATATACACATATTTATATATATATATATATATATGTGTGTGTGTGTGTGTGTGTGTGAGTGTGTGTGTGTAATATGTGAATAATATACAGTATGTATACATATATAACTTTTGTATTACGTGAATAAATAGACACCTTTTATTCTTAAAATGAAGAAGTATGAAAATCAACAACTCATATTTCACCAAAAATCAAAATCCCTCCGTTACTGTAATATAATCTTATTACGAAACCAACCTCAAATATCTAAGGCATTTTACCCTCAAAACAAGAGGGTAATCTTTACTTCATGCTATGGGCGAGGTAGAAGTTAATCTCCCAGAGCCGGAGGGATTACCGAGGTTAATCTACCTCGCATTAGATTAAACCAATTTGATTTCGTCCAAGTGAATCGCTCTTAAACTTGTATAGTAGATTACCACGCTGCTGCTCTCGAAGGCTGAGTGAGTTGGGCTAAGCGATTTGAGGTTTCAAGGTGGAATGTGTTTTATTTATGCAATAAATGCTGAAAATTTGCTACAATTTTTATTCGTTTAATGAGTTTGCAAACTTGTGCAATATATGCTAAAAATGTGTAGAATCTTTTATTCGTGTTATGAGTTTGCAAACGCTTACAATAAATGCTGAAAATTTTCATAAACTTTTATTCGTGTTATGGGTTTGCAAACGTATACAATAAATGTTGTAAATGTGTATAAACTTCTATTCGTGTTATGAGTTCACAAACGTATGTAAAAAATACTTAAAATGTGTAAAATCTTATATTTGTGTTATGGGTATGTAAATGTATGCTATAAATGTCGAAAATTTGAAACCACTTTTATTCGTGTTATGAGTATGCAAACTTGTGCAATAAATGTTGAAACTGTGTAAAAACGTTTATGGGTGTTATGAGTTTGCAAACGTATGTAATAAATGTTGAAAAGGTGTAAAAACAACCGATAAAAAAGATAAATCTGCGTTAATTTTAACTATTGAAGGTATGCGAGTTAGGTCAAATATTTGAAATGAAACCCATTTATTTCGGTGGAGCTTAAAAAGTTCAAATTAGCAGCGAATGTTTTCTCTCTCTCTCTCTCTCTCTCTCTCTCCCTCTCTCTCTCTCTCTCTCTCTCTCTCTCTCTCTCTCTCTCTCTATATATATATATATATATATAGCGAGAGAGAGAGAGAGAGAGAGAGAGAGAGAGAGAGAGAACAATCGTCCTCAATGCGTAACTGCCACGGATAGTAGCCAAACGTAACAGCCGAAGCCAGAGTTTTGTTTTTGGCAATTCATGAAATACAGTTTTCATTATCGTTCAATTATATTAAAAGGTTTTTATTGGCAATACATGAAATACAGATTTTATTTTCGTTTAATTTTATTAAAATGTTTTTATTTGGCAATTCATGAAATATAGATTTTATTTTCGTTCAATTATTATTTTCGTTCAACGATATTGAAAGGTTTTTATTAGAAATTCATGAAATGCAGATTTTATTTTCGTTCAATTATACTAAAAGGTTTTTATTGGCAATTCATGAAATACAGATTTTATTTTCGTTCAATTATATTAAAAGGTTTTTATTGGCAATTCATGAAATACAGATTTTATTTTCGTTCAATTATATTAAAAGGTTTTTATTGGCAATTCATGAAATACAGATTTTATTTTCGTTCAATTATATTAAAAGGTTTTTATTGGCAATTCATGAAATACAGATTTTATTTTCGTTCAATTATATTAAAAGGTTTTTATTGGCAATTCATGAAATACAGATTTTATTTTCGTTCAATTATTTTAAAAGGTTTTTATTAACAATTCATGAAATAGAGTTTTCTTTTTGGCAATTCATGAAATACAGATTTTATTTTCGTTCAATTATATTAAAAGGTTTTTATTGGCAATTCATGAAATACAGAATTTATTTTCGGTCAATTATTTTAAAAGGTTTTTATTAACAATTCATGAAATAGAGTTTTGTTTTTGGCAATTCATGAAATACAGATTTTATTTTCGTTCAATTAAATTAAAAGGTTTTTATTGGCAATTCATGAAATACAGATTTTATTTTCGGTCAATTATTTCAAAAGGTTTTTATTGCCAATTCATGAAATACAGATGTTTACTTGTAACTTTATGCATTTCTTTCCTATAGGACGTATATCCTGATTTAAAATTCAAAAGACATCTATTAGCTAAGTTTAGTACATTATTGAAATCATATTAGTAGTTGGATATTTTCCCCTCTCGTCCTCTATAAAAGCCTCTTTCTTGGCAAATATGTTTGGAATCTCTCTCTCTCTCTCTCTCTCTCTCTCTCTCTCTCTTTTGTGAGAGAATATAGTAATCTATATTTCACTCTTATTTACATTCAAAACTCTCTCTCTCTCTCTCTCTCTCTCTCTCTCTCTCTCTTTGTGAGAGAATATGGTAATCTATATTTCACTCTTATTTACATTCAAAACTCTCTCTCTCTCTCTCTCTCTCTCTCTCTCTCTCTTTGTGAGAGAATATAATCTATATTTCACTCTTATTTACATTCAAAACTCACTCTCTCTCTCTCTCTCTCTCTCTCTCTCTCTCTCTCTCTCTGTGTGTGTGTGTGTGTGTGTTTCAGGTACTTGCTCACTATTAATAAAATATAGAACGTCCTGAAGTGAGAAAGTCCATAAATATATGATATACTAAATATCTTCAAGCTTGGGAATTGCTGCAGCTTTACGTAAATAGAAAGGATTAATTATATTTATTGCAAGAGGGAATGGAGCATGGACGGGGGAAATGCAAATACAT
Source organism: Palaemon carinicauda (assembly GCF_036898095.1). NCBI lineage: Eukaryota > Metazoa > Arthropoda > Malacostraca > Decapoda > Palaemonidae > Palaemon > Palaemon carinicauda. The sequence goes on along the minus strand of NC_090750.1, from coordinate 61,212,302 downwards.
AAAGATAAGATCTACAGAAGTCATATATTCTTTTGAAATAATATAATAAACATCTTTTTTTTCCAATTAACATGTGGTGGCCGATGTGGTAAGGTCCCTGACCGGGGTACAAGTCCCGCTCAAACTCGTTAGTTCCTTTGGTCGCTGCAGTCTCACCATCCTTGTAAGCTAAAGATGGGGAGGTGGGGGGGGGGGGTTGTAGAAGCCTTTAGATCTATCTGCTGAGTCATCAGTAGCCATTGCCTGGTCCTCCTTGGTCTTAGCTTGGGTGGAGAGGGGGCTTGGGCGCTGATCAATGTAGATATGGTCGGTCTCTAGGGCATTGTCCTGCTTGATAGGTGATGTCACTGCCCCTTTTCCTCTGGCATTCATGATCGGCCTTTAAACCTTTAAACATTTGACAACACTGCAGCTTGTTACTCACCACGTTGTAAGTGTGTGGCAGGGTGCATTTCCTCGGAGCAAGGGTGTGTCAAGAATTCGTTTATCTAACTGTATATATTAGATCAGTGCTGTAATTTGTGTATGTATGTGTATGCATATGTACATGTATATATATGTATAAATATATATTTTATATATAAATATATATATATATATAGATATATATAGATATACATTTATATATATATATATATATATATACTGTATATATGTGTATATAATGCATGTGTGTATATATATACATGTATATGTGTACATATATACTGTGTGTATATATATATATATATATATATACAGGTATGTATATATGTATTTATACACATGTATATGTATATATATATATATATATATATACTACATACGTTATTCTAAATATGATGTTAAAAAATGGATAATGAATGGATCAGATAATATCTAGAGAATTTGAACGCTGAGAATTTGAAAACGTATTGTGTAAACTTTTTGGCAATGAGTGACAGGTTGCATGTAAAAGTAGTCTTGAGTGGTGAATAATTTATATTATTTCTAGTAAATTCAAGGAATTTGCAATACAGGTAGCAATGTAGCTTGATTGTAAAGAAAAGATGCAGAAACTATAGTACGTTTTTGTTAGCGAGGCAGATAGGCACTGACTCGCAGCGGTGCCCTTTTAGCTCGGAAAAGTTTCCTGATCGCTGATTGGTTAGAACTATCTTGTCCAACCAATCAGCGATCAGGAAACTTTTCCTAGCTAAAAGGGCATCCCAGCGAGTCGGTGCAGATCTGCCTCGCTAATAAAAATTGACTATAGTGAAAGCAGTGCAAATGTTATAATATACATGGACTAACAAAGCTGTTATAAATGAGGATATGAACACTTCAAAATTTGCCGTAAAAAACGGTAAAAATCCTGGAATAAATGTTTCCAGGTATCAACCGTTTTTAAAACGGATATATTGACGTTAAGTAGTGATATTACGGTCACCAACCCGTAAACGATATTAACAAAGTAGGGTACAAATTGCGGCCACCTGTATTTTACTGAAATATAGCTGAGAACAGTATTTTTTAAGGAGAATTACCGATTAAAATTATAGGTATGTTTTTAACAGTGAAGGAAATAGAAGAAAAAGAGATGGCATGGTACTTCCTAGCACGGATTCATAAAGTACAAATTTTTTTAATTCTGTGAATTTTTGGGGGTGTGTTTTTTTTTTTTTTTTTTTTTTTTTTTGGGGGGGGGGGGGGAGGGAAATTGTTACGGGGAATGACAAAATGAGTCAAGAAATACCATGGAAAAACTGAAAGCATTTGGCGAAAAAACGCGTAAATGGTTGAAAGGATTTTGGGCCACTTTGTCTTTTCGAAATAAGTTTTGGCAACTGACTGTGAATTCCAAGAGATTTTTTTTTTCTTTTTTTTCTTTTTTTAGGGATTCTGCATTAGTGAATTTAGAAGGATTTAAGTGAAAGGAAAATTAAGGGAATTTACGTTTTTACGGAAGTAAACTTATAATCTTAAAAGCGTTTAAAGAAAACAAAAGTTCGAAGTGATTTTAGGTAATTTTATCATGGAAAAAGATTTAAAATATTGATTATAGATGAAAGTAGATGAAAAGAACTTAAGAGATTAATTGCCGGAGAAAGGATGCTGATGAAAAAATAATAAATAATAAATAAATGATAAGCAATAAAACATTATATAGTGGAAGTGAAAATAGGAAGATGAAGGAAACAAAATATAGATGAAAGGAAATGAAGAGATTAATAGCCGGGGAAAGTATGCGGATGAAAGAATGATAAATAATGAATATATTATAAGAAATCCAACGATATACTGGAAAGGAAAATAGGAAGATGAAGAAAACAAAATATCCTTAAGAAACACAGGATCAATCTAGCGTCGTCCTTGTGAGGCACTTGTGAAAAGAAAAAAAATCCACTGAAGACAATTATCTATTTTTTTATTCGACCGTATCTGGTACCATTCATTTTTACCCAAAATCTATTCATTTTTCTACCCAAAATCTATTAATTTTACCCAAAATTCATTCTTTTATACCCAAAATCCATTCATTTTTACCAAAATCTATTCATTTTTACCCAAATCTATTCATTTTTACCCAAAATTCATTCATTTATTCCCAAAAGCCATTAATTTTTACCCAAAATCTGCTATTCATGAGGAAAAAAAAAATACGCTACCAGGGTTCATGCGTTCTTCCTACGTCATCATGATTCAGAAGTGATTAAAAAGAGAGAGAGAGAGAGAGAAGAGAGAGAGAGAGAGAGAGAGAGAGAGGTGGGGTCATTCAATTCATAGGGGTAATTTGGAATAAATCCCTCAGATGTATTTCGGAATAAATGATGAAAGAGGTTGGAGAGAGAGAGAGAGAGAGAGAGAGAGAGAGAGGTACTCCAACTCCGAGGATTAGCATGGAAAAAATACCAGAGATATATTTCGAAATAAATGATGGAAGAGAGAGAGAGAGAGAGAGAGAGAGAGAGAGAGAGAGATCATTCAACTCCGAGGGTTAACTTGTAGAAAATCCCTGAGATATATTTCGAAATAAATGATGGAAGAGAGAGAGAGAGAGAGAGAGAGAGAGAGAGAGAGAGAGAGAGCGAGAGAGAGAGAGAGAGAGGTACTCCAACTCCGAGGGTTAACATGGAAAAAATACCAGAGATATATTTCGAAATAAATGATGGAAAAGAGAGAGAGAGAGAGAGAGAGAGAGAGAGAGAGAGAGAGAGAGAGTATAATATCCCCTTTAGCTAGTTGTTTCCTAGCAATCCTTCCGTATCCTATTAAATTCTGGAAATAGCGGCCTCCGGCGCTATCGTCTTTAGATCCATCATTGCATGTTAAAGAGTAACATTTGCCTTCTCTTCTTCCTCCTCCTCCGCCTCCTCTTCCTCCTCCTCCTCCTATGTTTAAAGTCTCCAGGTTACAAATATGTTAAAGGGAAAAACAATCCCGAATCTCCCTCGTAGTATTAAGACTTAAAGACCATTCGCTTCCTGTAGTTCTGTTTAAAGATTTTAAAGGCCGCTCATGAATGACAGAGGCAAGGGACAATAACATTGCCCTAATATGCAGGACAATGCCCTAGAGACTGACCATTCCCTTCCTGTAGTTCTGTTTAAAGATTTTAAAGGCCGCTCATGAATGACAGAGGCAAGGGACAATAACATTGCCCTAATATGCAGGACAATGCCCTAGAGACTGACCATTCCCTTCCTGTAGTTCTGTTTAAAGATTTTAAAGGCCGCTCATGAATGACAGAGGCAAGGGACAATAACATTGCCCTAACATGCAGGACAATGCCCTAGAGACTGACCATTCCCTTCCTGTAGTTCTGTTTAAAGATTTTAAAGGCCGCTCATGAATGACAAAGGCAAGGGACAATAACATTGCCCTAACAAGCAGGACAATGCCCTAGAGACTGACCATTC
>NC_090750.1:61188424-61195924 GCF_036898095.1 Palaemon carinicauda | reverse complement strand
TCGTTTTTTCTTTGAACAGATATTTCAGTGCTGTTAACTTTGCAATTTATAAGCTTTGGTAATTTTTCTTTTCTGCTTGGAGAAAATTTTTGTATTCATTAATTCGAGTCTTTTTTTTTCTGTTTTTTTTTTTTTTTTTTTTTTTCCGCGCATGGAAATTTAGCGCATGTAAACCATCGTCTTTTCTTGTTCTTTTTTTCTTTGAACAGATATTTCAGTGCTGTTCACTTTGCAATTCATAAGCTTTGGTAATTTTTTTTTTCTGCTTGGGGTAAAGCATCGTCTTTTTTTTTTCTTACTTTTTCTTTGAACAGAAACAGCACTGCTGTTCACTTTGCAATTTATAAGCTTTGGTAATTTTTGTTTTCTGCTTGGAGAAAATTTTTGTATTCATTAATTCGAGTCTTTTTTTTTCTTTTTTTTTTCGCGCGCATGGAAATTTAGCGCATGTAAACCATCGTCTTTTTTTATTCATTTTTCCTTTGAACAGATATTTCAGTGCTGTTCACTTTGCAATTTATAAGTTTAGATCATTTTTGTTCTCTGCTAGGGGTAAAGCATCGTTTTTTTTTTTTTTTTTTTTTTTTTACGGATACAGCATTGCTGTTCACTTTGCAATATATAAGCTTTGGCATATTTTTTCTTTTTTTTTTCTTTGAACAGATACAGCAGTTCCGTTCACTTAGCAATTTATAAACTTTGGTATTTTTTTTTCTTCTTTTCTTTGACAGATACATCAGTGCTGTTCACTTTGCAAATTATAAGCTTTGGTCATTTTTGTTTTCTGCTCTGTGGAGTATTTTTGCAATCATTAATTCGTATTGTTTATGATTACATAAGGTTCGAATCCTTGCCCAGCCAGAAGCATTATCATAAATGAATTTTCCAGTGACTTTACATTCCCAACTGTAGAATTCGATATTATATGTCATTTTGGTTCAAATCGCGAGTGTTAGTGATACATATTCATCTTAAATAACCACGTGTTGCAAACTCACTAATCAGCTATCATAGTGGAGATGGGGTTGACATCAAGTCTAAGAATAGAGTCCTGAATTCGACAGGCCGAGACTATGTACAGTGGACATGAAATGAAAGTATATCTCTCGTGATAGCTTGATTGCTATAGTGGTCACTGCAGGCACTGTTTCGTTTAAGAGGCATAGGTTCGAATCCTTCCCCGCCCAGAAGCATTTAGTATAAATGAATTTCCAGTGCATATACATTTCCAAAAGTAGAATTCGATGTTAAATGCCATTGTGGTTGATATTTACATTAATTAAAATCATGACTGTCAGTATATGTATATATATATATATATACATATATATATATATATATATATATATATATATTTATATATATGTATATATATATATATATATATACATATGTGTGTGTGTGTGTTTATGTATACATATATATAAATATAAATATATATATATATATATATATATATATGTGTGTGTGTGTGTGTGTGTGTGGGTGTGGGTGTGTGTATGTGTAAAGAGAGAGAGAGAGAGAGAGAGAGAGAGAGAGAGAGAGATCAGCTTTTTCACCATTGTTAATAATGATAATAATAATAATAATAATAATAATAATAATAATAATAATAATAATAATAATAATGATGATAATAATAATAATGATCATAATGATAATAATAACAATCATAATGATGATGATATCAACATGCTCTTCTTTTGATTAAACCTCAGGGGCGTGGTAACCGTTTCATAAGGCAACATATAAAAAAAACCCATAAATAAATGTAAACTATAAAATTATCATTAAACATATGCAATAATTAAACATTACCATTCCCTGAAAGTTATTAATCAATCACTTGGATGATAAGATTAAAATATTCTTTATTTCAAATGAAAACAGAACTAATTGTTCTGCTGTGAAGAAACAATGATATAATCATCATTATTTACAATGGAACTGAACTAATTGCAAAGCAGTTAAATTAGAAAAGTGTTTATTAATTACTGGAAAAGGTAAAAGATGAAGAATTTCCCAATTAACGAGGTGGAGTAATTAGCTATCAGTGAGCAAATTAAGGAAATAATTATTAAAAAAATATATAAATTGTCAATCAAACGTCAAACACTGAGCTTTGATAGCATCCGTTTTCAATCTGATTGGGTATTAAGAACGAAATTATTTAAATCGTAATTATAGACTGAAAAGTATGAAAAAAAAAATGATAATAGAAAACATCATAATGTACGTGGCTTACATGTCTTATTATTATTATTATTATTATTATTATTATTATTATTATTATTATTATTATTACAAGTTAAGCTACAACCCTAGTTGGAAAAGCAGGATGCCATAAGCTCCTATTTTTATTATTATTATTATTATTATTATTATTATTATTATTATTATTATTACTACCAGCTAAGCTACAACCCTAGTTAGAAAAGCAGGATGCTATAAGCCATTATTATTTTTTTTATTATTATTATTATTATTATTATTATTATTATTACTATTAACAGCTAAATTACAACCCTAGTTAGAAAAGCAGGATGCTATAAGCCCAAGGGCCTCAACAGGGAGAAATTGCCTTATGTGGTATACAGTACATATAAACTACGAAAGGAATATCATTATAGATACAATGAAGAGGTACTGAACAGCAATGAGGGCTAACGTTTTCAATGACAATTGATATGTTAAAGAGTATTATAGAAATGCTTTAACTTTGAAAATATCATTGTAATGCTTATTTCTGTAAGAATTTAGTAATTACGCAAAATGTCCGTGTAATGATGAAATGAACACTGGAATATTCAACCAGATAGAGAAACATGCGTGTGTATATATATATATATATATATATACATGTATATATATACATATATGTATATATATATACATATATATATATTTTTATATATATATATATATATATATATACTGTATTTGTATAATTGACTAATACATACATAAATACATACATACATAAATTGAATTCACACCTACACACATACATATTTAGGTATATAGATGTAGATATACATAAGTAAATTGCATATGTAATATAATATACGTAATATATATAAATTATATATATATATATATATATATATATATAGTATATACTGTATATGTAAAATTCATCGACAAATCCATAGCATACAATTTCTCTTGGATGCATATTCTCTCTTATAATATAATACTTAATAAACATATAAGCACCAGAGTTTATGATCTAATTTTCTACTACCATTATTCAATATCCTAAAACCTCGATCTTACGCCATCCTCTGTGTTCCCTCAATTAAGAGAATTCTATGTATGTTAATGACCAATACTAACCACCCCTGAAATTCTAGCACATCCTTAACATCAACTCATAAAAAAAAGATGTTTTAATGGTAAAGTTGTTAACAACATCCGCGAAAACGAAAACAAAAGTAATGTTTGAAATAGTTCTATTAATGAGAGGTGACTTGCTGCATCCGGTCTGAAATATGAGCATATCACTTACCCCCGGGGGGAGGGGGGGGGGGCGTTGGGGGTTAAGATGAAGGAGAAGGAAGAGGAGATGCAAGAAGAGGAGGAGGTTCCGCAGGAGAGAGATTGGGGGGCGGGGGAGAAGTTTAGGAGAGGAGCGGTGGAGGAGAAAGGTCATATAGTGGAAAGGTTGAAGAGGAGAGAAGTTAATGATGAGAGAGGTTGAAAAGGGGAGAAGTTAGTGAGGGAAGAAGTTGATGGAAGAGGAGGTTGAAGAGGAGAGAAGTTAATGTAGGAAGACGTTAATGATAAGAGAGGTTGAAAAGGAGAGAAGTTAATGATGAGAGAGGTTGAAAAGGGGAGAAGTTAATGATGAGAGAGGTTGAAAAGGGGAGAAGTTAGTAAGGGAAGAAGTTGATGAAAGGGGAGGTTGAAGAGGAGAGAAGTTAATGTAGGAAGACGTTAATGATAAGAGAGGTTGAAAAGGAGAGAAGTTAATGATGAGAGAGGTTGAATAGGGGAGAAGCCAGTGAGGGAAGAAGTTGATGAAGGAGGAGGTTGAAGAGAAGAGAAGTTAATGAAGTGAGAGGTTGAAGAGGAGAGAAGTTAGTTACTCGAAAGGCTGAAGAGGAGAGACGTTAATGTAGGAAGACGTTAATGATAAGAGAGGTTGAAAAGGAGAGACGTTAATGAGGAGAGAGGTTGAAAAGGGAAGAAGTTAGTGAGGGAAGGAAGTTGATGAAGGGGTGGTTGAAGAGAAGAGAAGTTAATGAAGTGAGAGGTTGAAGAGGAGAGAAGTTAATGAAGGGAAAAAAGTTGAGGAGGAAAACAGTTAATGAGGGAATAGGTTAATGAAGAAAGAGGTTGGTGAAGAGAATAGAAGTTAATGAGGAAGAAATTAATGAGAGAGAGGTTGAAGAGGAGGTACATTGAGGAGGAAAAAGGTTGATATAGAAAGAATTTGAGAATAAAAATGGTTGAAGAGATGAAAAAAAAGTTAGGAAACCACTGATAGTAGCAAATTTATTAGCTAATGCATTTTTTACTCTATTGGATTTTGTAATAGGTTTTATTTCAAGAATTTACTAATTTTTCGAATATATGAAATAAATGGATACATATTTCCAATCTATGTATGGGTATATAGGTTGGGTTGAATTTTAGTTCAATATTTATCAACTAAATTAAAATACATATTGGTTAATATGTATTTGCATCCTTTTTTTAATCATAGATATTAATCAATGCCGTATTAAATTTTTAAGCAAATACATATTTTTGACATTGAATATCTTATAACATTTTCCAAGCATTTACGAGAAAGAAATTGTTAAGAAAAACTATATTTAAATGTAAAATGAATAATTTAGAACTTGAGACTTCAGGATATTTCAGTCATCTCCATGAACTCATCAATTGGTTCCTATGGACTGAATACTTCCTTTCAGCCATTCATCCTTCAGCTATTCATCTTGAAATCCTACCGAAACTATTCAGTCTTTCTAGAGTGAAAACTGCAGTGACTCAATATTATTTTATTCTCATATTTTCCCTGGATTTTTTTTTTTTTTTTTTTTTGCCAATGATTCTGGTTCGGTTTTTTTTTTTTTTTTTTTTTTTTTTGTCAATGATTCTGGTTCGATTTTCAATTTATTTTTCAATGGTCAACAGTTGATTTATTATCTGCGTTTCCTTGCAAGGAAGTTAAGTCATATTTGAATTGTTGGTGTGAAGAGAATTGTTGCATGAATATTAATCAGATCGAAAAAGAATATTCTATACCAATTTTTCTCCCACGTAGTTTCCTTCCTCTAGTTAGGATGTGGAGAGAGAGAGAGAGAGAGAGAGAGAGAGAGAGAGAGAGAGAATATTCGTGTTATTTTTGTGAGAATATTTTGTGTAATTCCTCAATTAAACCTTAGGTTGTGTGTGTATGTATGTGCTGTGTTGGTATACATAAGTGAGAGAGAGAGAGAGAGAGAGAGAGAGAGAGAGAGAGAGAGAATATTCGTGTTATTACTTAGAGAATATTTTGTGTAATTGCTCAATTAAACCTTAGGTTGTGTGTGTATGTGCTGTGTTGGTATACATAGTTGAGAGAGAGAGAGAGAGAGAGAGAGAGAGAGAGAGAGAGAGAGAGAATATTCGTGTTATTATTGTGAGAATATTTTGTGTAATTGCTCAATTAAACCTTAGGTTGTGTGTGTATGTATGTGCTGTGTTGGTATACATATGTGAGAGAGAGAGAGAGAGAGAGAGAGAGAGAGAGAGAGAGAGAGAATATTCGTGTTATTATTTAGAGAATATTCTGTGTAATTGCTTAATTAATGTGTTGTGTTGGTATACATAGGAGAGAGAGAGAGAGAGAGAGAGAGAGAGAGAGAGAGAGAGAGAATATTCGTGTTAATACTTAGAGAATATTTTGTGTAATTGCTCAATTAAACCTTAGGTTGTGTGTGTATTTGTGTGTTGTGTTGGTATACATAGGTGAGAGAGAGAGAGAGAGAGAGAGAGAGAGAGAGAGAGAGAGAGAATATTCGTGTTATTACTTAGAGAATATTTTGTGTAATTGCTCAATTAAACCTTAGGTAGTGTGTGTATGTGTGTTGTGTTGGTGTACATAGGTGAGAGAGAGAGAGAGAGAGAGAGAGAGAGAGAGAGAGAATATTCGTGTTATTATTTACAGAATATTTTGTGTAATTGCTCAATTAAACCTTAGGTTGTGTGTGTATGTATGTGCTGTGTTGGTATACATAGGTGAAAAAGAGAGAGAGAGAGAGAGAGAGAGAGAGAGAGAGAGAGAGAGAGAAAGGAAAAATTCCTCAGACATAAAATCCTGACTCCCTTTTTAGTCGTCCCATTCAGCTTCAACTCGAATCCACCCTGCTTTGTATTCTAATCGCGTTCAGTGGATTGTTTTTATGCCGGGGGTAGGGGGCGGCTTTGCCTGAAGGAATTCAGGCATTCACGGAATTTTTCCTCTCTTGGTGGTTAGGCCACAATACAAGCAATTCACGTCGTTAACTGAGAGAAGTAATTCCTGTGTCATAGGTGATTTGCATAGCGAGTAAATTTTGCACGCATCGCCTCGAGTCCCGTTAATGGTATTATGCAAATTAATACTGATGGCCCTACATTGGAGAAGTGCTACTGGTAATTTTATTGCCAAGAATGGATGATATTGCTGTAATGGCATTATATCGATTTGGATGTAATTTAGATATTTGAGATCCATTTTACGAAGGTCTTTTAATTGTTTTGGTTCCGTACAATGCTAAAGGCTTTTAAAGGCCACTCATGAATGGCAGAGGCAAGGTACAGTGACGTTGCCCTATCAAGTAGGACAATGCCCTAGAGACTGATCATATATATATATGAACAGCTCCCAAGCTAGGACCAAGGAGGGCCAGGCAATGACTGCTGATGACTCATCAGATAGACCTATAGTCTCCCCTAACCCCCCCCCTTCCTTAGCTTGCAAAGATGGTGAGATTGCAGCGACCAAAGACACTAACGAGTTTGAGCGGGACTCAAACCCCAGTCTGGTGATCACCAGTCAGGGACGTTACCACATCGGCCACCACAAATAAGCTGTTTAGGAATATATTTTCAGTATACTGTGACATTTGTAATGATATATTATCCTTTGCATACCTTTTTTTTTTTTTTTTTTTTGTAGTTAACGCCCTTTTTACGATATTTTTTATTTTTTTTTAGCTAGAAATTCCCCAAATTTGTACAGATTATGCCCAAATCAAGGGATAAATCCCTATATCTGGCAGCGCTGGAAATGGCGGAATAGTAGACCAAATCTTTAAATATGATTAAAATGGGACCATATAGAAAAGGAATTACTTTTTGACACTGGGAATCAATGAGCCTTCTGCCAATATATGATATTCATCGATAATATACGTTTGTTCAAAGTGTTTTGAAAAAGCTTTGGGAAGTGAATTTGAGAGGTGTGTTAATGGAAGTGAATTTGAGAGGTGTGTTTACTGGAAGTGAATTGAGAGGTGTATTTAC
>NC_090750.1:61165924-61183424 GCF_036898095.1 Palaemon carinicauda | reverse complement strand
ATATTAGGTTGTGTGTGCTCTGTTGAAATAAAGATGTGTGTGAGAGAGAGAGAGAGAGAGAGAGAGAGAGAGAGAGAGAGGGCGGTTTCCTTTTCCTGCAATCCTCTATTTCCGCCGGAGGAGGAAAGGTAATATTTCCAAGTTGCCTTTTTTACAAGTCCATCTGCTGGGCACAATTTCGTCTGGTTGCCCCATAAACAAGACACCCTGTGAGGGCACTCCTGATGGGAGTCGAATCCAATAAGCATGGGAACCCTTTCTGCCATTTCCATAAAGGAAAGTTAATTACTTGTGTTATTTTCTTTTGCTGGCGGAGAGAGAGAGAGAGAGAGAGAGAGAGAGAGAGAGAGAGAGAGAGAGAGAATGTTAGTGTTATTACTTAGTGAATATTTTTGTGTAATTGCTGGGTAAATATTAGGTTATGGATACTCTGTTAATATATAGAGGTGAGAGAGAGAGAGAGAGAGAGAGAGAGAGAGGATATTTGTGTCATTGCTTAGAGAATGTTTTGTGTAATTGCTTGGTTAAACACAGAGAGAGAGAGAGAGAGAGAGAGAGAGAGAATATTCGTGTTATTGCCTAGAGAATATTTTGTATAATTCCTTGGTTAAATATTAGGTTGTGTGTGCCCTGTTGAAATATAGATGTGAGAGAGAGAGAGAGAGAGAGAGGAGAGAGAGAGAGAGGGGGGCGGTTTCCTTTTCCTACAATCCTCCATTTCCGCAGGAGGAGGAAAGGTAATATTTCCAGGTTGCCCTTTTTTACAAGTCCATCTGCCGGGCACAATTTCGTCTGGTTGCCCCATAAACAGGACACCTTGTGAGGGCACTCCTGATGGGAGTCGAATCCAATAAGCATGGGAACCCTTTCTGCCATTTCCATAAAGGAAAGTTAATTACTTGTGTTATTTTCTTTTGTTGGCGGAGAGAGAGAGAGAGAGAGAGAGAGAGAGAGAGAGAGAATGTTCGTGTTATTACTTAGTGAATATTTTTGTGTAATTGCTGGGTAAATATTAGGTTATGGATACTCTGTTAATATATAGAGGTGAGAGAGAGAGAGAGAGAGAGAGAGAGAGAGAGGATATTTGTGTCATTGCTTAGAGAATGTTTTGTGTAATTGCTTGGTTAAACACAGAGAGAGAGAGAGAGAGAGAGAGAGAGGATATTCGTGTCATTGTTTAGAGAATATTTTGTAATTGCTTGATTAAACATTAGAATGTGTGTGCTGTCTGTTGGTATAAAGAGGAGAGAGAGAGAGAGAGAGAGAGAGAGAGAGAGAGAGAGAGAGATTTGGCAAATTGCTTAGCCAAGCGTGAATGTGTTTACACTTCATGTAGAAGTTTGTGTACGTGTGTGTGTCTGTGTTTGTGTGTGTGTGTGCGTGTGTGTGTGTGAAAGAGAGAGAGAGAGAGAGAGAGAGAGAGAGAGAGAGAGATTTTCTAAATTTATTAGCCAAGTGTGAATATGTTTGTACTGTGCATGGAATTTTGCGTACGTGTATGTATGTGTGTTTGAGAGAGAGAGAGAGAGAGAGAGAGAGAGAGAGAGAGATTTTTGTAAATTGCTTAGCCAAGCGTGAATGTGTTTAAACTGTATTTGGTATTATGTGTACGAGAGAGAGAGAGAGAGAGAGAGAGAGAGAGAGAGAGAGGATATTCGTGTCATTGTTTGGTTAAACATTGGGTGTGTGTGCTGTCTGTTGGTATAAAGAGGAGAGAGAGAGAGAGAGATTTTGTAAATTTATTAGCCAAGTGTGAATGTGTTTGTACTGTGCATGGGATTTTGTGTACGAGTATTTATGTGTGTTTGAGAGAGAGAGAGAGAGAGAGAGAGAGAGAGAGAGAGAGAGAGAGAGATTTTGTAAATTGCTTAGCGAAGCGTGAATGTTTTTAAACTGTATTTGGAATTTTGTGTACGCGAGAGAGAGAGAGAGGGAGAGAGAGAGAGAGAGAGAGAGAGAGAGAGAGAGAGAGATAATATTAGCATATAAATTTCAGAAGTGTCAAGTTTTGAAAGGGCTGAAGAACGAGAAAAGGACAGCCAGTGATTTCCTCCGGATGCAACTGACAGAAATGAATGCCTCCAAATGGTAAATGAATACCTGTCACGGCAAAGTGATATTGAAAATTCGAGACTCGATTAATAAATACAAAAAAAAAGAAAGAAATAAAAACAGATGTGGAAAAATAATTCGATATATTTTTACGAGCGTTTTTTTATATTATGGTTGTCATATTTCATTTCCTCCATTAATATTTTTTTTTTCCTCTTATTTGTTCTATTTATTTATTTATTTATTTATTCATTTATTTATTATAATGCTAGCCTGCCCTAGCAAGGTCCTCTTTAATCCACATTTCATATATCATTTCTTCCAGTGAATAAAAAATTTACTTCTTAATTATTTTATTAATAGTAAGTTTATTAATTAATTTATTTTTTATTATAATACTAGCCTTCCCTAGCAAGGTCTTTTGTAATCCATATCTCGTATGCCAATTCTACCAGTAAATAAAACATTTACTTAATTATTTTATTGATTACGAGTTTATTTATTTTTTATTTATTTATTTATTATAATACTAGCCTGCCCTAGCAAGCTCTTCTTTAATCCATATTTTGTGTCATTTCTTCCAGTAAATCAAACATTTACTTCTTAATTGTTTTATTAATTATAAGTTTATTAATTCATTTATTTATATATTTAATTATCTATTTATTTAATATAATAATAATAGCCTCCTCTAGAAAAATCTTTTCTTTTTCTCTTACCTAGATTTTCATGTTCCTTTTTTAAGGAAAGGAGGCGTCAATTATCGCTTTGAATAATGGAACAAATGACAGGACAGCAAAGTAATTTATAGCCAGCCAAAGCGCTCACCCTGTCATTTATTTAATTAGATTATTTTTATGGTTGTTTCTTGTATTGTGATTATTGGGGAAGATATTCTTCTATGAATAAGACACGCGGATCGTTTGCCCAATCGAAGGCTCTATAGTCAATTCTTTTTAGTGAGGCAGATTTGCACCACTCACAGGGGTGCCTCTTTAGCTCGAAAAAGTTTCCTGCTCGCTGATTGGTTAGACAAGATTATTCTAACCAATCAGATAACAGAAAACTTTTCAGAGTTAAAAGGGCACCCCTGCGAGCGGTGCAAATCTGCCTCACAAAAAAAAATGATTATAGTTGGTTTATAGGTTATCGCGTGCATTACCACTTTTCGTGGCGCTATTTTTTCGTCTGCTGATTTTGTTTCTTACAAACGTTTTGGTTTTTAATGTGGTTTTTGTGAAGTGCAGCAGTATGATTAAGTTGTATATAAAACTTGAACGATTCATAAGTATGAAATGGAAATGAGAACAGACTTTTACACCGTTAGCAATCGGAGAACATTATTGAACGCCAAAATTTTTATTTCTTACAAACGTTTTGGTATCGAATGTGGTTTTCGTTAAGGGCAGCAGTATTGACAGGTTATATGTAAATAAATGAGCCATTTGTGAGTAAGAGATGAAAATGAGAAGAAACTTTTATACCGTTATAATTGAAGAGGTGATTATCGAATGCCAAGATATTTATTTCTTACAAACATTTTTGTTTTGAATGTGGTTTTTGTGAAGGGCAGTAATATGGGTAAGTTATATGTTGAAAACTTAAATGCTCCTTTAGTATAAAATGGAAATGAGAATAAATTTTTACACCAATCTCTAATGGAGAACAGATTATTGGACGCCACTAAGACATTGACTTTTCATTATAAACTTAAATTAACATTCCCAAATAATATATTAAAGTTAAAGATGTCTGGTTTCAGTTCCTGTTTCTTAAGAATAAATGCTCACCAGAACGTCAGCCGGGCAAGCCCAACCCACCACTGTGTTGCCCAACCACAGCAGTGGCCTCCCCTGTAAACAGCTTAAGCAAATGGTCCCGGGCTGGGATCGATCTGCTGCCATGCGAATACTAGGCGAACACGTTGCCACTGTACATGGCACAAAGGATCGTAAAGCACCAATCTAGACCCTGAATTGTATACATTAAATATAATTAAAAAACTCTTGTAGAGGTAGTTCAAGCATAAGAAATAGTTAGAGAAATTCTAATCTAATAAATTCTATCTACCAAAAAGTAGATAGATAGATAGATAGAATTATTCAGCACATCCGGCACACGTTACACGGTTACATACAGTATACAACAGTAAGATTGAAATACAGTAGTTTTATGTCTCATGGTTAAACAGAGTATACACCATAATAATATCGAAACTGGAGAAGGAAAATTAAAGGAATTCCAGCAAAGGATATCCTCCTTCAAGAAGGAGAAGGGTACTCCTAAGTACAATGCAATTGAGTTAGTCTGCGGTGGACGACAAGTCGCTTGTGTTTAAGATGCAGTGCGGTAGGTGTGTAGCGGTACGGGAGCTGGCACTTGTCTCAAACGTCCACGGAGTGCGAGTTTCGAGGATGCTTTTATTCAAATTGCCCCACTGTACTAAAAGGTAATGTGCTCAGTGCAATTGCGCATGCGTGTAATGGTTTCCAGTGGTAACAACCCTAACTGGTTATTGCCAGACTGGGGTTCGAATCTCTCTCGGTTGATTGATTGATTTGAAGTTCTCTGACATCCTGTCTTTTGCAGATTTTATTTCTTGCAAACGTTTTAGTTTTGAATGTTTTTTTTTTTTTTTTTTTTTTTTTTTTTTTTTTTTTTTTTTTTTTTTTTTTTTTATGTAAAAGACAGCAGTATGAATAAGTTATATATAAAACTTGAACGGTGTCTTAAGTATGAGATGAAAATGACGATAAAATTCTTGATCGTTCTCGAACTCGTTAGTTCTTTTGGTCGCTGCAGCCTCAGCATTCTTGTGAGCCAAGAATTGGGGGTTTTGGAGAAGCCTATAGGCCTCTCTGCTGAGTCATCAGCAGCCATTGCCTGACCCACCTTGGTTCTAGCTTGGGTGGAGAGGGGGCATGGGCGCTGATCATATGTACTGTATATATGGTCAGTCTCTAGGGCTTTTTGTCCTGCTTGAAAGGGCAATGTCACTGTCCCTTGCCTCTGTCATTCATGAGCGGCCTCTAAACCTTTAAGCCTTTCCTGTTGACAAGAAATGTGTTAATTGTATGCTCGTGTACCTGTACTATTGATATAAAAGGACGAACATGCGTATGAAAAAGAGTTGAATTCTAATTAAGTGTAAAATGTCTGCGACTAACTAAGTGTATGATGTAAAAGGTCAGTAACAAATTAAGTTTATGATATTCAATCCTGAAGCTATCATATTTAGCAGTCCATGTCGGTTCGATGGTTGTCTTAACTAATGAAATAAAATTATATATATATATATATATATATATATATATATATATATATATATATATATATAAATATATGCGTATGTGTATGTGTTTGTACGTGTGTATGTATAAAAGGCAGACCAGAAAAGGATTAAATCTAAAGAAATAGAATTCCTGACATCACACAGGAGCAGTATTTACACAAGAAAGAGTTTTCAAATCGTAGGCAATAACCCGAAATGGGATTTCATTACCTTCCAGTTAGGCGCCCGAGTATAAGGAATGGTCACATATTTCAAAATGGCACACGGAAATATACGATCAATTTCATTCGGATGCCATGACCCCTCGTATTGTCAACGTTCTCGTTTAAATACAAAGAAGAAGAATCTACCACAAAGGTCCTACATATCAGATTATTATTATTATTATTATTATTATTATTATTATTATTATTATTATTATTATTTTGTTAGAAATACTGGCTGTCTCAGTCTTCTCAATGGCTCTTATTATCTTTTATTCAACATTACTGTGTACAGCCAGAAGATAATAAGAGCCATTGAGAGGACAGAGTATAAGATTAATGCAACTGAGGCAGCTATTATCTTGAACAAAATTTGCCTGAAAGACGGTCTACTACCCAAATATATTATTATTATTATTATTATTATTATTATTATTATTATTATTATTATTATTATTATTATTACTACTACTACTACTACTACTACTACTACTACTACTGCTACTACTACTACTAGATAAGCTATAACCCTAGCTGGAAAAGCAGGATTAAACAAGCCCTAATGCTCCAGCAGGGAGAAATTGCCCAGAGAGGAATGGAAATAGGAAACAGAATGCTGTGCCTGAGCGTACCCTCAAGCGAGAGAACTCTAATCCAAGACAGTGGAAGACCAAGGTACAGAGATTATTATTATTAGATGATCTATAACCGTAGCTAGAAAAGCAGGATTATACACGCTCAATGGTTCCAGCAGGGAAAATAGCCCACTGAAGAAAGGAAATAAGAAAACAGACAGCATAGTGTGCCTGAGTGTACCCTCAAGCAAGAGAATTCCAATCCAAAAGAGTTGAAGACCAAGGTACAGAGGTTATTATTATCAGATAAGCTATACCCCTAGCTGAAAAAGCATGATTCTGTAAGCCTAAGGCATCTAGCAGGGAAAAATAGCCCAGAGAGGAATGGATATAAGGAAACAGGTAGAACACTCAAGGAAGAGAACGCTAATCCAAGATAGTGGAAGACCAAGGTACAGAGATTATTATTATTAGATAAACTATAACCCTAGCTGGAAAAGCAGGATTCTATAAGCCCAAGGTATCCAGCAGGGAAAAATAGCCCAGAAAGGAATGGAAATAAGGAAACAGAATACTGTGCCTGAGTGTACTCTCAAGAAAGAGAACTCTGATCCAAGACAGTGGAAGACCAAAGTACAGAGGTCATCGTTATAAGATAAGCTATAACCCTAGCTGGAAAAGCAGGATTCTTTAAATCTAATGGCTCTAGCATGGAAAAATATCCCTGAGAGGAATGGAAATAAGCAAACATAGAATACTGTGCCTGAGTGTACTCTCAAGCAAGAGAACTCTAATACAAGATAGTGGAAGACCAATGTACAGAGAATATTATTATTATATAAGCTATAACCCTAGTTGGGAAAGCAGGATTCTATAAGCCCAAGGTATCCAGCAGGGAAAATAGCTTAGTGAAGAAAGGAAATAAGGAAACAGACTGAACGCAGGGCATGAATTTACCCTCAAGCGAGAGAACTCTAATCCAAGACAGTTGAAGACCAAGGTACAGAGGTTATTATTATTATATAAGCTATAACCCTAGCTAGAAAAGCAGGATTCTATAAGCCCAAGGTATCCAGCAGGGAAAATAGACCAGTGAAGAAAGGAAATAAGGAAACAGACTGAACACTGTGCCTGAGTGTACCCACAAGGAAGAGAACTCTGATCCAAGACAGTGGAAGACCAAGGTACAGAGGTTATTATTATTAGATAAGCTATAGCCTTAGCTGGAAAAGCAGAATTCTATAAGCCCATTTTATCTAACAGGGAAAAAAAGCCTAGAGAGGAATGAAAATAAGGAAAAAGATAGAACACTCTGCTTGAGTGTACCCTCAAGCAAGAGAACGCTAATCCAAGATAGTGGAAGACCACGGTACAGAGGCTATGGCACTACTCAAGGCTAGAGAGCAAATGTTTGATTTTGGAGTTTTAAAGCAGTTGAACATTCTTCGTCCTGGGGACTTAGATGAGCCTTAAATGAATCCCATACCCCGAAATTGCCAGCGATTTGGAAACTCTCTGTAGATGTTGTGAGGTCGTGTAGTTAAATGACACTGCCTGAAAAGGATTAGAGAAAGAAGCTGGAATATGAAGCTCTTCTCTTTTAAGGTTGCAATATTTTTACGTTTTTTTTTTTCATATAATATGTATATAAATATATACCCTATATATATATATATATATATATATATATATATATATATATATATATATATATATATATATATCACATATACACATGAAAACACACACATATGTATATAAATGTGTGTGCCTATATTTCACAAATGTATGTATTCCACTGTATATATATATATATATATATATATATATATATATATATATATATATAATATCCCTATATGAGCGGGGATACCTTAACGTGGTATATATATATATATATATATATATATATATATATATATATATATATATATATATATATATCACATATACACATGAAAACACACATATGTATATAAATGTGTGTGCCTATATTTCACAAATGTATGTATTCCACTGTATATATATATATATATATATATATATATATATATATATATATATATATAATATCCCTATATGAGTGGGGGTACCTTAACGTGGTGAAAGGGTTTACGCATCGCTATGATCAGTAATGCTGTACTAGTCAAGGCCACAAATACTAAGTTGATTTGCTGTAAGCGATCAGACGAAAATCTACCACCATCACCAATCCACATTGGCCAGTGTAGTGATGGAAACTGGCCAAACCCAAGACATGAATGGACATGTCTGAGGCCATTTTCCGGCAGTGGACTAGAAACAGCTGCATTGCTGTTGTTTTTATATATGTAAATATATACAATATATATATATATATATATGTATATATATATATATATATATATATATATATATATATATGTCTGTGTGTATATCTATCTATCTATCTATATATATATATATATATATATATATATATATATATATATATATATATATATGTATATATATATGTATGTATATATACACATATATTTATGTATATATATACATATATGTGTGTATATAGATATATATATATATATATATATATATATATATATATATATGTCTGTGTGTATGAATACAGAATGAAGGTAGTAGGTTAGCCAAGGCACCACCCACCCGTTGAGATACTGACGCTAGAGTTACTTGGTTCTTCGACTGGCTAGATAGTACTACATTGGAGACCTCTCTGTTTACGGCTCATTTTATTCGTCTACACATGCACCGAATAGTTTGGCTTATTCTTTACATATTTTTCTGTTTCCTCATACACATGACAACATTAAGGTAAACCAAACAATAATTCTGCTTCACTCGAGTGGTTAACTACTGCACTGTAATTGTTTAGTGGCTACATTCCACTTAGTAAGTGTAGAAGAGACTCTTTAGTTACGGTAAGGAGCTCTTCCAGAAGGTCGTTCCAAGGTCAAACCATTGTTCTCTAGTCTTAGTTAGGGCCATAGCCTCTGTACCATGGTCTTTCGCTGTCTTGGGTTAAAGTTCTCTTGTTTAAGGGTACACTCAGGCACACTAATCTATTTCATTTTCTAACTAGGCTATTTTAACCGTTGGAGCCCTTGGGCTTATAGCATCCTGCTTTTCCAGGGATGGTAGCTTAGCTTGTAATAATGGTATTAATAATTTGCTTACAGTTGCTGTATTTACTTAGTGGTAACCCGTCCAAGTATCGATCAAACCCAACGAAGTTGGACACAGGAGTCCTTATAGTCCATTTCTTTTGGCGATGCACATTTGCACCGACTCGCAGCGGTGTCCTTTTAGCTCGGAAAAGTTTCCGGATCGCTGATTGGTTGGTTCCGGATCGCTGATTGGTTGGACAAGATAATTCTAACCAATCAGCGATCAGGAAACTTTTCCGAGCTAAAAGGGCACCGCTGCGAGTCGGTGCAAATATTCATCGCAAAAAGAAATGGACTATAGTACACCTCGCTCCGAGGGAGTGCAACGTGCCACACCCTTACTTTCCGGCGAGTAACTAAACAGATAGTTTAAGAAGAGGTGGAAGAGCTGGTGAACGGGGCTAAACTAAGTTACTCGTCCTGCAGTATTGGTGTGCCTGGGTGCACTCCCTCAGAGCGAGGTGTACCAGAAATTTCTGTGTTCAACCGTACATGAAGGGAAAATGATAATAAAAAAGAAAGAAATTATTAATATCTTTCAATATACTATTGTTTGCTTGAATAACTCACTTTTCTGTCTTTTCTTTCGAAATGATGAAATGGTCGCCGTTATTTGCCGAAACATTTCTCGTAAATATATTTTCTCATCGGGGGGGAAAAAAATATCCAACGCTGTTTTATGAAACTCTGCAAAATAGAAATAAATTTCACATTACATTTTATGGCTTCCTTGGTCTCGGTATATTTACCTTAGGGCAAATTTGCAATAAACCCTGACAGAGTTGAAGCCACGCTGCTCTCATAAAGTGGACTACATTTTGCTACGTTTGGTCCATTTTTATTTGTCAATTTTTTTTCCCCCAATTCTTTTTCGTATATAATTTTACTTATTGACAGATAATTTGCTTTTTATATATTTATTATTATTATTATTATTATTATTATTATTATTATTATCATTATTATTGCTATTATTATTATAGTTATTATTATTATTATTATTATTTTTTTTTTTTAATGGTTATTATTGTATTTTGTCTATTTTTTTCAGTTCTTGTGGTTTCAATTTTTTAAGTAATACAGTATTTACAATTAAGGATTTTTTTTTCTATTCTTTACCAAATACTTTCTCTTATATAATTTTTGGCAATAATAGGAGAATGTACTTTTCATATATTTATTATTATTGCTTTTAAAGGGTTATTATTTGTTTATTTCTTTTTCCCTTCATTTGGTGTTTAAATTTTCTAAGTAATACAGTATTTACAATTTAGGATTTTTTTTTCTTTTCCCTAAACTCTTTCTTATATAATTTTAGTTAATGATGGGATTATGCCGTATGAGAATATGCTTTTTATATATTTATTATTATTGTTTTCTTTAAATGGTTATTATTGGGATTTGGTCTTTTTCACTTCATTTGGTGTTTCAATTTTGTAAGTAATATTTACAATTTACGATTTTTTTTTTCCTTTTCGCAAAACACTTTCTTATATAATTTTAGGTAATGTCGGTAATGTGTTTTTTAGGTGTTTATTATTATTGTTGTTTTTTTTTTTTTTTTTTTTTTTTTTTTTGTCTATTATTTTTACTTCCTTTGCTGTTTCAATTTACTAAGTAATATTTACAAAAAATTATTTTTTCCTTTTCCCAAAACTTTTTATTATATAATTTTAGTTAATGATAGGATTATGGCATACGAGAATGTGGTTTTTAGAAATTTATTATTATTGTTTTTTTAATGGTTATTATTATTTTTTGTCTATTTTTTTTTTCACTACATTTTGGTGTTTTTATTTTCTAACTAATATTCATGAATAAGTATTATTTTTTCCTTATTTTTATTCATGTACTGTTTAAAACTTGTAAATATTATTAATCAAAATAGAAGAGGATTTTTACCGTTAAAGTTTTACTTCATCAACCATATTAGTTTGAAAGAGACATTATGCACAATATAGGGATATTTTTAGATTTAAAATATCCATTAAGTTTTAATGTACCATCTAAAAAAAAATGTATCATATAAATGTATCATTCCAGAATTTGTAGGAATATAAATTCAACATTATGCCCTAATTTATTTAATGTATGTCATCAAAGATAAATTATTAACTTACAGATGGATATGAATAACATTTTCAGTAAACAACATATAAACAAATACAAATAACATGGACATATTAATTATTAATTATGAAAATTAAGTTACAGTTTTGATCAAATTAAAAGAAATGGTGCTATGATGCATCGTTAATGGGTTTATAAAATCTGGACTTTGAAAATATATATACATGATTTTGAATTACAATTTTTCAGAAAAATATTATGAAAAACCAATTAATGTGATGGAATTATCCTATTCATCTATATTTCAGTATTGAAATTTTATGAATAGACAAATGGACGCAAGCGACTATTCATTAATGTTTATATTTTCTATGGTATATATATATATATATATATATGTATATATATATATATATATATATATATATATATATATGTATATACATATATTTTACATATACCAAAGGCACTTCCCCCAATTTTTTGGGGGGGGGGGGGGGTAGCCGACATCAACAAAGAAGACAAAACAAAAAGGGGACCTCTACTCTCTACGTTCCTCCAGCCTAACCTGGGACTCAGCCGAGTTCAGGTGGTACTGCTAGGGTGCCACAGCCCAACCTCCCACATTATCCACCACAGATGAAGCTTCATAATGCTGAATCCCCTAGTGCTGCTACCTCCGCGGTCATCCAAGGCACCGGAGGAAGCAGCAGGGCCTACCGGAACTGCGTCACAATCGCTCGCCATTCATTCCTATTTCTAGCACGCTCTCTTGCCTCTCTCACATCTATCCTCCTATCACCCAGAGCTTTCTTCACACCATCCATCCACCCAAACCTTGGCCTTCCTCTTGTACTTCTCCAATCAACTCTTGCATTCATCACCTTCTTTAGCAGACAGCCATTTTTCATTCTCTCAACATGGCCAAACCAACTCAACACATTCATATCCACTCTAGCCGCTAACTCATTTCTTACACCCGTTCTCACCCTCACCACTTCGTTCCTAACCCTATCTACTCGAGATACACCGGCCATACTCCTTAGACACTTCATCTCAAACACATTCAATTTCTGTCTCTCCATCACTTTCATTCCCCACAACTCCGATCCATACATCACAGTTGGTACAATCACTTTCTCATATAGAACTCTCTATACATTCATGCCCAACCCTCTATTTTTTACTACTCCTTTAACTGCCCCCAACACTTTGCAACCTTCATTCACTCTCTGACGTACATCTGCTTCCACTCCACCATTTGCTGCAACAACAGACCCCAAGTACTTAAACTGATCCACCTCCTCAAGTAACTCTCCATTCAACATGACATTCAACCTTGCACCACCTTCCCTTCTCGTACATCTCATAACCTTACTCTTACCCACATTAACTCTCAACTTCCTTCTCTCACACACCCTTCCAAATTCTGTCACTAGTCGGTCAAGCTTCTCTTCTGTGTCTGCTACCAGTACAGTATCATCTGCAAACAACAACTGATTTACCTTCCATTCATGATCATTCTCGCCTACCAGTTTTAAACCTCGTCCAAGCACTCGAGCATTCACCTCTCTCACCACTCCATCAACATACAAGTTAAACAACCACGGCGACATCACACATCCCTGTGTCAGCCCCACTCTCACCGGAAACCAATCGCTCACTTCATTTCCTATTCTAACACATGCTTTACTACCTTTGTAGAAACTTTTCACTGCTTGCAACAACCTTCCACCAACTCCATATAACCTCATCACATTCCACATTGCTTCCCTATCAACTCTATCATATGCTTTCTCCAGATCCGTAAACGCAACATACACCTCCTTACCTTTTGCTAAATATTTCTCGCATATCTGCCTAACTGTAAAAATCTGATTCATACAACCCCTACCTCTTCTAAAACCACCCTGTACTTCCAAGATTGCATTCTCTGTTTTATCCTTAATCCTATTAATCAATACTCTACCATATACTTTTCCAACTACACTCAACAAACTAATACCTCTTGAATTACAACACTCATGCACATCTCCCTTACCCTTATATAGTGGTACAATACATGCACAAACCCAATCTACTGGTACTATTGACAACACAAAACACATATTAAACAATCTCACCAACCATTCAAGTATACCAGATGCTTTTCCTACTCTCGTTTCATCTAGTGCTCTCCTCACTTCCTCTATTGTAATCTCTCTCTCATTCTCATCTCCCATCACTGGCACCTCAACACCTGGAACAGCAATTATATCTGCCTCCCTATTATCCTCAACATTCAGCAAACTTTAAAAATATTCCGCCCACCTTTTCCTTGCCTCCTCTCCTTTTAACAACCTTCCATTTCCATCTTTCACTGTCTCCTCAATTCTTGCGACATATATATATATCCCTTCTGAGTGGGGATATCATATTGTGGTGAAAGGTTTTGCGTATCGCAACGATCGGAAAAGCTGTTCTAGTCAGGGGCCACCCATAATAGGTTGGTTTGCTGTGGGCAATCAACCAAAAGTCTCCCACCATCACCAATCCACAGTGGCCAGCGTGGTGATGAAAATTGGCCAAAGCTCATGCATGAATAAATATATGTCTGAGGTTTTTGTCCTGCAGTGAATTACACACGGCTGCATTTCTTGTTGCTGTTGTGTATATATATATATATATATATATATATATATATATATATATATATATATAGGAAAAGAATATCTTTTTTATGAAGATAGGATAAAATTAATATAAAAAAAAGGTAAAAAAAAAACAAAAAGATATTATAGAGACCATCCCGAGTTGCCAAAAATTTCAATATATTTTTGTGTCAGACGAGAGAAGTATCTTATTCGAAGATGGCTGACTGGAGGAATGAGAGAGAGAGAGAGAGAGAGAGAGAGAGAGAGAGAGAGAGGGAGAAAGAGAGAGAGAGAGAAATAAAATTTCTTAAATGTGATAATAAGAACAGATTTATTTGATTAAGAACTCTTCCCTAAGCTTTGCTGATATGATCGTTGTTTATAAGAAAACTTGACATAAAGGTACTTTCGAATTATAGATTGACAACAACATTTATGAACATTGATAAACTTTCATTGACATAATATTTCAAGGAAAGGAAACATGAGAAATACATACAACAATAAGGGAAATTTTAATATGACATTTAAGATGTAGAATAAGATCATACATAAAATAACTTGAAGGATGTATAAAAATGAGAGAAACTAAGAAAACCCTGGTTTTGGTGAGTCGTATATTTGAATAAATACCTCTTGTATATCTTGACATAGTTTCATATAGTAAAAGATTTCTCAAATGAATCAATTTATTCTAAACCTCACATATCATCATTATCTCCTCCTATGCCTACTGACGCAAAGGGCCTCAGTTAGAGTTTCCCATTCGTCTCTATCTTGAGCTTTTAAATCAATACTTCTCCATTCATTATCTACTACTTCACGCTGAATAGTCCTCAGCCATGTAGGTCTCGATCATCAATAATAATAATAATAATAATAATAATAATAATAAGATGATGTTTATGAAGATGATGATGATAATTATATTTTTTTCATACAAAAAATAAAAATCACTAAAAAGTAAAAAATGTAAAAATAAAAAAAAAAATTAGGAACCACAAGAATAATAACAAGACGGAAAATAATTGTCCTCCGGATTATTAGCCGATATGCTCCAATGACAAAATCAATACACCTGAGCATTATATCAAGGGAAGTTCTAATTAATTTGCCCCCGTTCCAAGAACGGTCGTTAAGAGAAGGTTTCTCTCGAATTTATCATTACGAATATGTCGGGAGGGGGGGGGGGATGAAGTGGGGTTGGGGGGAGGGGGGGGGAGAATGAAGTAGTTACCCCTCTTTCGTTTTTTTATTAATTATAGTTTTGTATATTTGCAATGATGTCTTTTTTTTTTTTAACTAAATCTGAAGTTGGTATTTATTTTGCTCGTACTGATATTATTACTACTAATACTGATTTTCTGGATGGATTTATTATTATTATTATTATTATGGCTATTATTTTGATTATTATTATTATTTTTATTATTATTATTATTATTATTATTATTGTTGTTGTTGTTATTGTTATTATTATTATTATTGTTGTTATTATTATTATTATTATTATTATTATTATTATTATTATTATTATTATTATATCGGGGTTTGGCAACCTGTTGGTCGATATCTGAACGGTAGGTTGCCAGGGCACGATAATATGTCATTTAGATCGTTGGTCAGTAGAACAGTGATTATAATGATAATAATAATAATAATATTGATATTGATAATAATAATAATAATAATAATAAAGTCATCGACATTCGATGGAATAAATGAAAAGTAGAATACCACGGACCGATTTAATAATAATAATAATAATAATAATAATAATAATAAAAGTAAAGTCATTAAAAAGAATGACTGAAATAACAGATAACCAAGGAACAATTTCTATAACAAGCAGGAAGGGAGAATAACTCATTACATGCATATAATGAGAGAGAGAGAGAGAGAGAGAGAGAGAGAGAGAGAGAGAGAGAGAGAGAGAGAGAGAGAGAGAGAGAGAGAGAGAGAGAGAGAATGATTTAATCGTAAGAAAAACGATGACAGATTGCAAAGATTGTTTAGGTAGGGATAAAAAGCGACCGTCTCATTATTATGGAAATAATGAGATATTTGGCAATTACCAGTATTTATGATGATCTTCTTCCTCCTCCTCCTCCTCTCCTCCTCTCCTCTCCTCTCCTCTCCTCCCCCTCCTCCTCCTCCTCCTCTCATCCTCCTCTTTATCGTCATTGTCAATATAATCCTTCTGTTCATTAGTTGAAGGACACTAAGAAGGAAGGGTAAATGTCACGGAATTTCCTATTATCTTCTGTTCAGAAAAGTCTTGATCATTAGCTTCATGAAATATCAAGATTTATTCAGTATTTTTTCACACACTTATATACATATGCATATATGTGTATATATACATACATACATACATATATGTACATACATACATACATATATGTACATTATATATATATATATATATATATATATATATATATATATATGCAATGTATCTCTCTATCTATCTATATCTATATCTATCTATCTATCTATCTATCTATATATATATATATATATATATATATATATATATATATATATATGTATATATATATATATATATATATATATATATATACAGTGTATACATAAACGTAGTCACACATGTATGTATACACATATATATATATATATATATATATATATATATATATATATATACATATATATATATAATACTTGTGGCGTCCAACGTGTTTCGAAACACTTCGTGTTAACGCCAGATAATAATTGGAGAATCATAAAAGCAGTTTCCCTGTTATCCACAAAACTATCTGGTCCTCAATTTTTCCGGAGAGATAGTGTCTTCGATTTTGGACGCCACTAAGATATTGACTATTCATTAAAAACGTAAAGTAACATGCCTTAGTACTGTACTCACATGCATACATAACCTAACCTATCCAACCTAACCTATGCTATCCTATCCTATCCTAGCCTAGCAACCTATCCTAACCTAACCCACTCTAACCTAACCTCAGCTAACCTACAAACATACACCTAACCTAATCTAACCTAGCCTATACTACCCTAACTTACCCTAAGCCAACATATCCTAACCTAACCTCACCTATCCTACCCTAACTTACACAAAGCTGACATATCCTAACCTAACCTAATCCGCTATAACCTAACTTCACCTAACCTACATACGTACGCCTAACCTAACCTATCCTACCCTAAATTACCCTTTGCCAGCATATCCTAACCTATCCTAACCTAATCCACCCTAACCTAACTTCACTTAACCTACATACATGCACTTAACCTAACCCAAACTATCCTACCCTAACTTACCCTAAGCCAACATATCCTATAACCTAACCTAACCCACTCCAACCTAACTTAACCTAACCTACATGCATACACCTAGCCTCACCTATCCTACCCTAACTGACCTTAAGCCAACGTATCATAATCTAACCTAATCTAACCTCACCTATCCTACCCTAACTTACCCTAAGCCAAGATATCCTAACCTAACGTAACCCGCTCTAACCTA
>NC_090750.1:61126289-61145424 GCF_036898095.1 Palaemon carinicauda | reverse complement strand
TATGATGATGATGATGATGATGATGATTATAATAATAATAATAATAATAAAAATAATAATAATAATAATAATAATAATAATAATAATAATAATAATGATGATAACAACAACAATGATAATAATAATAATAATAATAATAATGATAATAATAATAATACCATCAATCCTTTGTTGCAGGCCGATGCGATCTGCCAGCTAACTGGAGAGGCGGGTGGTTCCAGAGCGGAGTGAGAGATATCATATCTATCTCGAAATCCGAATTCTCTTCCAAAGGTCTTTGTCTGGATTCGTCCTGGGGAGAAATACGTCTTCAAAATAGGTAAGAACCCACGATTTCTTACCTCTCACCCCGCCACACTTGTGGGGAAAAATTGGTGGAAGTTTTAATTCCTTTTTCAGTTAAGCTGTGCTTGTGAGTTAATAGCTTTATTCAATTTTTTATGTTTCTTTGATTATATATTATTGATGTTTGTTTATTAATATATAATAAGAAAATAATTTAATTTTAGCTAATGAAAAGCTCTACTTGTGAGTTGATAGCTTTATTCATTTCTTTATGTTTCTTTGATTATATCTTATTGATAATTGTTTATTAGTATATTTAATAAGTATCAATTTGATTTAGCTAATGAAAAGCTCTACTTGTGAGTTGATAGCTTTATTCATTCTTATAATTGGTTTCTTTGATTATATCATATTGATGTTTGTTTATTAGTATATAATAAGAAATCATTTGATTTAGCTAATAAGTACAGTTAGATACATGCAATCTTGGTACACCTCTCTCTGAGGAAATGTAATCAGCGACATCCTTACTGCATGGTGAGTTTTTGTGTTTAAGCCTTGCCCACCACCTCCACCCTCTCATCGTACACTATCTGTTTGGTTACTCGGTGAGAAGTAATGGTGTAGCAGGGTGTATTCCTTCGGAGAGATGTACAAGGAACTTCTGTATCCAATTGTACGTGAGCAAACAATTTATTATTTGGGGTTGTGGTGGCCGATGTGGTAACATCCCTGACTGGTGAACGCCAGACTGGGATTCGAGTCACACTCTAACTCGTTAGTTTCTTTGGTCACTGCAACCTCACCATCTTTGTGAGCTTCGTTCTATCTTGGGTGGAGAGGGGGCTTGGGCGCTGATCAAATATATATATATATATATATATACATATTTATATATATGTATATATATATGTATGTATGTATATATATATATACACTGTACACACACATATATATATATATACTGTATATATATATATACTATATATATATGTGTGTGTGTGTGTGTGTGTGTGTGGTTTGTCTCTTGCAATCTCACCATCTTTGTGAGCTTATTTCTAGCTTGGGTGGAGAGGGGGGCTTGGGCGCTGATCATATATATATATATATATATATATGTATATATATATATATATATATATTATATACATATACATACAGTATGTATATATATATATATATATAAATATAGTTTGTCTCTAGGGCATTGTCCTGCTTGATAGGATAATGTCCACCGTCCCTTATCCCCTGCCATTCATGAACAGCCTTTTAGGCCTTTAAATAGATTATTGTTCAGCACACATTAGTTTGGATTCAATAGTAATTGTATTGACTCATCTGAGATTTCTTCTACGAATTATATCAGGAATAGATTTTTTGTTTTTACCATGAATTTTTATACAAACACCGAGTTGAATCTGCTGAAAGCTTTGTAATGTCAATCAGTGAAGTGCATACATAAGCTTATATGATCAGTGACATGTAAAATAATTATTATTATAGTATGCTCTCTCTCTCTCTCTCTCTCTTCTCTCTCTCTCCTCTATATATATATATATATATATACTTCTCTCTCTCTCTCTCTCTCTCTCTCTCTCTCTCTCTATATATATATATATATACTTCTCTCTCTCTCTCTCTCCTCTCTCTCTCTCTCTCTCTGTATATATATATATACTTATATATATACATACATATATATATATATATATATATATGTATATATATATATATATAATATATACAGATTTATTTATTTATTTATATCAATTCCTATTTTTGCCTATATATAAACTCTGGGTTTGATCATTCCACTATTTTAATTTCATTTACATTATTTAGATTATTTCTTTTTTCCATAATTATCGTAAGCAATATCTATCGTATATTTGTTTTAAATACAGACATCCTTTTATTTACATCTTAGTTTACACAGCTACAGTAATTTTTATTTTTAAAAAAATCTCACTCATTAACTATCGTTATTTTTTTTTACATATATAAAATCCAAAAACCGTTTGGATTGCGATTCTAATCTAGATATGAATTCACCCTTGGTACCTTTTATCTATATAAGAATTCCCCCCTCTCTCCTATCTAACTCAACTCCCAATCGCTTTGATGATATTTGCTTTCCAAAGTAAAAATGGCATATCCTATTATACGG
This sequence comes from Palaemon carinicauda, assembly GCF_036898095.1. Classification (NCBI taxonomy): domain Eukaryota; kingdom Metazoa; phylum Arthropoda; class Malacostraca; order Decapoda; family Palaemonidae; genus Palaemon; species Palaemon carinicauda. The sequence goes on along the minus strand of NC_090750.1, from coordinate 61,142,972 downwards.
TTCATATTCCATTTGGGATAATATATATTTTTTCTAGTTTTCATAGAGAATTTAGATCTCGCTGTATAATTTCATGAACTATATTTAGTTGATGTTAATATTTCTATTTTTAGTTTCTAATGAAACTTGTCTTTTTGCTTATATATATATATATATATATATGTATGTATATATATATAAATATATATGTATAAATATATTATATATATAATTTGTATATTTATATATTATATATATATGTATATATATATATATATATATATATAAAAGAAAATGATCAAAGGCTTTCATGATATATACAGTACTCACCTCATTTAAGTCTATAATTTTTATTATTTTTATGAAATAAGACACTTTAATTCATAGCCTTCATATCTCCTTTTATTTGAAGATTGCGAAAATCCCGAACTTTTAAGAATATTGTATATTAAAACTTGATTTCGAGATTTGATTACAAGTTAGAATTTGAAACTGAACGCTCGTACGGTGATATTAGCTGTAATCACCTCATTTAAGCCTATTTTTTTTTATATGTTATGAAATTTTCCAGTTGCGTAAAAACATTGAAGGTATTTGATAAAAAAAAAAAAAAAAAAAAAAAATCCATCTCTGGCAATTTCCAAATTGTCAGAGATAAAGATTTATTGTAAGTTGTCCGTCATGCGGTTTAGTAAATAAAGTTGACATTGAAGGTATATGATAAAAAAAAAATAAAATAAAATAAAAATTTAAAAAAAAAATAAAAAAATAAAAAGTTTCCATCTCTGGTACATATTTCAAAATTGGTCAGAAATAAAGATTTATTGTAAATTGTCCGTCATGCGGTTTAGAAATATAGTTGTCCTATCTCAAAGAAAAGAAAAAATGCAATTTGTTCAATTTTGTCATTATACTTATGCAAATAACCTTTAATGTCATCTTTCACTGCAGGAAGAATACAGAGATAAATCCCCCCCACCCTCAAAAAAAAAAAAAAAAAAAAAAAAAAAAAAAAAAAAAAAAACACAACAACAACATTGGCATTTGAAGATTTCTAAGAAATTCATAATGGCGAATCCAGGGTTTCGTGTCAACATGCAACGTAGACATCCTGGGTTTGTGGTTTGCAAGATGACATGGTTGCAAGCAGTTATTCAGACAGGGGTAATCTTCCCCTCCCGGAGATAAATACTGACCAGGAATTTGCCCTTCTCGGTGGAGAAGGAATGCTCCTTAATTAAACGAACGTTATAACCAACAACGTAGAAACGTTAGTTCGCGAGGCGAAGCGACTCGTGCAAACGTTCTTTTTCACGAGTGCTTCCAAGTGATAGATCGGTGGAAGCATTTGGTGTGTTTGTGTGTGTGGTGTGTGTGTGTGTATATGTTTGTGTATGTATGGAGGAGGACTATGAAGCGTGAAGTAGGAGATCATGAATGGAGAAGTATTGAATTAAAAGCTCAATATAGAGACGACTGGATAAATCTGACCAAAGCCCTTTACTTCAATAGGCGTAGGAGGAGATGATGATGATTATATACTGTATATGTATACTATACTGTATATGTACATATATATCATTTATACTGAAGAATCAACAGCTAGACCTATATATATATATAAATATATATATATATGTGTGTGTGTGTGTATGTATGTATATATGAATATATAAATATATATATATATATATATATATATATGTATAATATATATATATGTATATATATATATATATATATGTATATATATATATATATATATATAGATCTAGCTGTTGATTCCTTCAGTATACATATGTATGTATGGTTAGTCTCTAGGGCATTGTCACTTTCCCTTGCCTTTGCCATTCATGATTGTCCTTTAAACATGACCTTATTCCTAATCATCTTCAAATGAATGAAGGAATACAGGTCCTTAGATTACTCTATCCTTCAAAAGAAAGTAGATATGTCAATTTCATAATTAGTTTTCATAATTAATACATAAATTAGGAAGAGAATCGGTTGTTTCGGTAAAATGAAGAAAGAGAATCAAAAGTTTGGACTTTTTCTATCTCGATAATAGATGGGAGCGTTGTCATATTTTATTTATGGATTCCGTTGGAATATCGAAAAGAACTCTCTCTCTCTCTCTCTCTCTCTCCTCTCTCTCTCTCTCTCTCCACACACACACACACACACACACACATATATATATATATATATATATGTATGTATGTATATATACATATATATAGATAGATGGAGATATATATATATATATATATATGTGTGTGTGTGTGTGTGTGTGTACAGCATACATATATATATATTTATATATGTATATTTATATATATATATAATGTATATATAAATATGTATATATATATAGTATATATATATATTATATATATATATACAGTATATATTCATCCTTAAGAAAGAAAAGTATGTATTGGCAATCCATTTGAAAAAAGTCACGCGTCTGTCATTAAAATGATTTATATTTTGTCAGAAAAAATATGATTTCCATTTCACTCCATGCATTGAAAACTGTGACCTATTTTCAGGTCAACGCCAACTTCACGATTCATTGGATGGCAATAAATAAAATTTAATCTTTATATCAGTTTTTATCTTTTATCTTTTTGTCATTATATACTTTATTCTTATAACATCAAGGTTTGGAATTTGCTGAATACAGTAGCATCCGGATAAATGCAACAGACGAAAGTGCTGCATTTTATGATACAGTACATTCTTAAAAAAAAAAAAAAAAAAAAAAAATTTAAGTGAGTCAAAATAAAGATTGTATTAGTAAAATCACCAGTTAGCTTAGTCATGAAATTCTTTAAGTTGCAATAAGATTTTACCTCTTTTACCGAATGGTAAAATTTAGAAGTGTTTTGGTAAACGGTTTTATTTTTCCTTGCGTGATTTGAACTTCAGTAACTGCCCCCTTTTTGGGGGAATGTTTTTTCATGAATTTATGTATGGGTTATACATGGGTGTTTGTTGAAACAACTAGAACTGTTTCAGTTTTCCTGTTTCTCTGTCTTGCTGAGAGAGAGGAGAGATGAGAGAGAGAGAGAGAGGAGAGAGAGATAGTTTTGCAATATTATAATATTTCCTCATATCCTATACCATACCAGAGGAGAGAGAGAGAGAGAGAGAGAGAGAGAGAGAGAGAGGTGCAATATAACAATATTTTCATCATATCCTAAGCCATACCAGAGAGAGAGAGAGAGAGAGAGAGAGAGATTGGAACAATATAACAATATTTTCATCATATCCTATATCATACCAGAGAGAGAAAGAGAGAGAGAGAGAGCGGAGCAATATAACAATATTTTCATCATATCCTATACCATACCAGAGAGAGAGAGAGAGAGAGAGAGAGAGAGAGAGAGAGAGGTGCAATATAACTATTTTCATCATATCCTAAACCATACCAGAGAGAGAGAGAGAGAGAGAGAGAGAGAGAGAGAGAGAGAGAGTAGAACAATATAACAATATTTTCATCATATCCTATATCATACCATCGAGAGAGAGAGAGAGAGAGAGAGAGGAGAGAGAGAGTTGTGCAATATAATAATATTTTCCTCATATCCTATACCATACCAGAGAGAGAGAGAGAGAGAGAGAGAGAGAGAGAGAGAGTGTGTGTGTGTGTGTGTGTGTGTGTGTGTGTGGAACAATATATCAATAATTTCAATCATATCCCATATCATACGAGAGAGAGAGAGAGAGAGAGAGAGAGAGAAAGTGGAACAATATATCAATATTTTCATCATATCCTATATCATACCAGAGAGAGAGAGAGAGAGAGAGAGAGTGTGTGTGTGTGTGTGTGTGTGTGTGGAACAATATATCAATATTTTCATCATATCCTATATCATACTAGAGAGAGAGAGAGAGAGAGTTGTGCAATATAATAATATTGTCATCATATCGTATGCCATACCAGAGAGAGAGAGAGAGAGAGAGAGAGAGAGAGAGAGAGAGAGTGGAACAATATAAACAATATTTTCATCATATCCTATATCATACCAGAGAGAGAGAGAGAGAGAGAGAGAGAGAGAGAGAGAGAGAGTGGAACAATATAACAATATTTTCATCATATCCTATATCATACCAGAGAGAGAGAGAGAGAGAGAGAGAGAGAGAGGAACAATATAACAATATTTTCATCATATCCTATATCATACCAGAGAGAGAGAGAGAGAGAGAGAGAGAGAGAGAGAGAGTGGGAACAATATAACAATATTTCCATCATATCCTATATCATACCAGAGAGAGAGAGAGAGAGAGAGAGAGAGAGAAAGTTGTGCAATATAATATTTTCATGATATCCTATACCATACCAGAGAGAGAGAGAGTGTGTGTGTGTGTGTGGAACAATGTAACAATATTTCCATCATATCCTATATCTTACTAGAGAGAGAGAGAGAGAGAGAGAGAGTTGTGCAATATGATATTTTCATCATATCGTATGCCATACCAGAGAGAGAGAGAGAGAGAGAGAGAGAGAGAGAGAGAGAGAGAGAGTGTGAGTGGAACAATATAACAATATTTTCATCATATCCTATACCATACCAGAGAGAGAAAGAGAGAGCGGAGCAATATAACAATATTTTTCATCATATCCTATACCATACCAGAGAGAGAGAAGGAGAGAGAGAGAGAGAGAGAGAGAGAGAGAGAGAGAGAGAGAGAGAGAGTGAAAAGCGGCACCAGTAATGTAGCAACTATTGATCTGAAAGAAAAAGGTTTTACAACTACTCTTCTCTAGAGTGACTAACGGGCCGTGGGAGCCTGAAAACGAACAAATTGGACAGGAAACGAGTTTGTTGTGAAATGAGATGGAACTGAAATGAGTTCAGAATGGGTCTCTTCGGACCGTTTTAAAACTACGGCATTGATCGCCGAGTGTGAAATCGGTGTTCGAGCTAAAGACGAAATTGCAACCGTTTGCCAATATGGAGAAACCTCGGGATTTTTTTCACTTGATTTTTTGTTTTCATTTTTTATTTTGAGGCTACAATGACTTTTAGGGATTTGGTCTTTGTCTTTTTTTGTACTTTTCAAGGGGTTGTGTTTATCAGAATTTAACGTTTGGTAAAAGTCAATTTAATTTTGTTAGTTGAATATATTTTATAGAAATTTATAATAACGGCTACTGCACACAACTATTCACTAATAGATTTATACAAACAAGTACTTAGACAATAGTGTCTTTTACTCAGTGCGCTTTTTATGGCTGAGACAATAATAAGAACTTCTTTCTCTCCAATTGATAGCTGAGACAGTAATGCTTCTTGTCTTCCTTATGTCTGAGAAGAGCAACACCTTTAGCTTGTGGCCTTTTTAGAGCTGAGACAGTAAGGCTAGCTTGCTCTCCAACTTATGGCTGAGACAGAAATGCCCTCTTGCTGTCTTCTTATTTCTGAGAAAGTAACACCTTTTAGCTTGTGCCCTTTTTAGAGCTGAGACAGTAAGTAAGGCCAGCTTGCTCTTCAATTTATAGCTGAGACAGTAATACCTTTTTGCTGTCTTCTTTATGTCTGAGATAGTAACACCTTTTAGCTTGTGCCCTTTTTAGAGCTGAGACAGTAAGTAAGGCCAGCTTACTCTCCAACTTATGGCCGAGACAGTAATGCCCTCTTGCTGTCTTCCTTATGTCTGAGAAAGTAACACCTTTGAGCTTGTGCTCTTTTTAGAGCCGAGACAGTAAGTAAGGCCAGCTTTGCTCTTCTATTTATAGCTGAGACAGTAATACCTTTTTGCTGTCTTCCTTATATCTGAGAAAGTAACCACCTTTTAGCTTGTGCCTTTTGAGAGCTGAGTCAGTAAAGTCAGCTTACTCTTCAATTTATAGCTGAGACAGTAATACCTTTTTGCTGTCTTCCTTATGTCTGAGATAGTAACACCTTTTAGCTTGTGCCCTTTTGAGAGCTGAGACAGTAAGTAAGGCCAGCTTGCTCTCAAACTTATGGCCGAGACAGTAATGCCCTCTTGCTGTGTCCCTTATTTCTGAGATAGTAACACCTTTTAGCCTGATCCCTTTCTATAAGTGAGACAGATAGGAAGGTCTCCTTGCTCTATACCTAATATCTCAAACAGTAATGTCTTTTTACTGATTTAATTACATTTGAAACCGTAACATGCAAACTCTTGCTTTCTCAATTATGACTGATATATCAATGCCTTACTAATTCTCTCATTGTGACTGAGTCAGAGGTGATTCTCACTATGCTCCCTTATCGTAAAAGTCGGTATCACCTTCTCTCAGACTAAAGAGCCAACCCAGCAATGCATTCGTTGAGAGAAACTCATTTAAGGTGAAAATATTTTTAGTTCACGTCTCCTTTTTGCTTGCAAGATGAAAGCAAAAGAAGTGTTTACACCTTCAACGACTTTTGGACTCATAACTAGACTAGAGCATTGTCAAGATCACATGCTTTTCCGGAGAGATGGATATTTGCTGAATCAAGAGGTGCAGATATGAAATCGCTCCGGGATACGGGTAAGACATGCACTAAGATACGGGGGGAGACGTGCACTAGGATATGGGAAAGACGTTGCACTAGGATATGGGGAAGGCATGGCACCGGGATACAGGGAAGATGTCACCCCTAGATACGAGGAAGGACGTCATTCCGGGATGCGGGGGAGATGTCACACCGTGATATGGGGAACACGTCGCACTGGGATACGGGGAAGATGTCACCCCCGGATACGGTGAAAACATTCATCGTGCTGGGATACATGGAATATGTCACACCGTGATACAGGGAATATTTTGCACCGGGATACAGGGAAGAGGGCCTCACCGGGATAAGGGGAATATGTCGTACTGGGATACAGTGAAGGTGTCGCACTGGGATACAGTGAAGGTGTCGCACTGTGATAGGTGAAGATGTATGCATTGGGATACGGTGAAGACAAGACGTTGTACTGGGATACGGGTAAGCCATCTCACTGGGATACGGGGAAGATTTCGCATTGGGATACGTAGAAGATGTTTCACATGGGTTCGGGAAGACATCACACCAGGAGCCGGGCAATACATCGCAATGGGTTGCGGGGAAGACAACACACCAGGAGGCGGGTGAGACGTCGCACTGGGATGTGGGGAAGTCACACGGGGAGGCGGGCGAGATGTCGCACTGGGATGCGGGAAAGAAGACTTGTACTGGGGATACAAGGAAGATGTCGCACCGGAATGTGGGGAAGATGTCATACCGGGATACAGGGAAGATGTTACACTGTGATGTGTGTAAGACGTCGCACTGGGATACAGGGAAGATGTTGCACTAGTGATGTGGGTATGACGTCGCACTAAGATACAGTGAAGACGTTGCACTGGGATGCAGGGAAGACGTTGCACTGGGATACAGGGATGTCGCACCGGAATGCGGGTAAGACGTCATACCTGGATGCAGGGAAGATGTCGCACTGTGATGTCGATATGACATCGCACTGAGATACAGTGAAGACGTTGCACAGGGATACGGGTGAAGACGTTTGCACTGGGCTACAGGGATGTCGCACCGGAATGTGGGGAAAGACGTCAATGTCTGGATGCAGGAAGATGTCGCATTGTGTTGCGGGTAAGACGTCGCTCTGGGATACGGGGATTAAAACGTCGTGCCGGGACGCGGTGAAGTCGTTCCACTGGGTTACGGTGAAGAATTTTGAGGTGTGTGTGTGCGTGTAGGTAACACAACAGCCAAAGGGTCAGAGGAAGTTGAAGGTAGAGGTAGTGGCAGTATTATGGGGTTCTCTGAGAATTAATTTGTGGTGGGGGAGGTGAAATTAAGACATTTTGAACAACGGGAAAGGGAGTGTTGGTTATGAATGCTAATAGATTCATGGGCTTCAAAGGCTGGTCGTTTCGTCTTTGAATTATCTGAATATATTTCTTTCTTTTTTTCTTTCTTTTATTTTTAGAATGGCATCGAGTTGTTCTTCAGAGGATCGCTATTAAGTTGATGGTTATGTAGGTTACTATTACAGTTATAATTGCACTTTAAGAATGTACAGTAGATGGTATTGTGCTTTTTTACATTTTATTTGTTTTCGTAAAAACAGCATATATTTAAAAATTTTTAAATGAATTGAAAAACTTAAAGTACACCAGTGAGATACTCAAAACCACTAGGTATGTACAATATAATATATATATATATATGTATATATATATACACACATTTATATATATGTATATATGTATTTATATATATATATATATATATACATATACATACATACATATTATATATATGTGTGTGTGTGGTGTGTGTGTATGTATGTATGTGTGTATATATATATATATATATATATTTATATTTATATATATATATTTATATATATATATATATATGTATATATATGTATATATATATATATATATATACTGTATATATATATATATATATATATCTTTCCGGTTACGCTGAATGGCATTGCCTGATGACATAACTTGGTCTCTTCACGTCCCTCGGGTACGGGAGAGGGGGAGTAGTCGTGCCCCGGTGAGATGGGGGTACCCCATGAAGTACAATCGGAAACCACACCTGCCGTGTTGTAGTTAGGAAAGGGGGAGGAAGTAGGAAGGATTGAATTTTTGTGTTTGTGCGTGTTTGTGTATGTAAATATTTAGGCATCATTTTTGACGGGTTGCGAACACTAGTAAAGAATAATGTGTAACTTCAATAATTGTTGTCTTGCAAGATAACAGATAACATTAAGGCGATTTTAGTATGATTGATTGATTGATTGATTTAAGGTTTTAATATTATTATTATTATTATTATTATTATTATTATTATTATTATTATTATTACTTGCGAAGCTATAACCCTAGTTGGAAAATCAGGATGCTATACGCCCAGGGGCTCCTACAGGGAAAATAGCCCAGTAAGAAAAGGAAAAAGGAAAATAGAATATTTTAAGAAGAGTAACAACGTTAAAATAATCTCCTATATAAACTGTATAAACTTTAACAAAACAAGAGATAGAGAAATAAGATAGAAGAGTGTGCTCGAGTGTACCCTCAAGCAAGAGAACTCTAATTTGAGGTTTTCTGGCATCCTGTGAGTTTATTAAGAATTTTGAATTAAAAAGTTGTTCAATAATAAAAAGAAAATGAAAGAAGACAGTATAATCAGGAAGACAATCAAGTACACCGAAGAAAGAAGAAATTTTCGGGTCATTGAACCCTTGATAAGAAACATTTCGTCTGATCAAAGACCTCGTAATGGATGTCGTCTTTTGTGGCTCAAGGAACTAATTTTCTCAAAACTGGTTTCAATCAAGTTTATGAATTCGACTGTTTGCGTCTCCTATCTCACTATCGGCATATTCATGAGTGTGTGCGAATATACATGTGTGTGTGAACTTCTGTGGATGTGGGAATATGAGAACACGCACAGACACACATACATACATATATGTATATATATATATATATATATATATTTATATATATATGTATATATATATGTATATATTTATTTATATGTATAAATATACAGTATATATATATATATATATATAGACATATATATATATATATATATATATATAAATATACAGTATATATATATATATAAATATATATGTGTGTATGTGTGCGTGCGTGTGTGTGTGTGTGTGTGTGTGTGTGTGTGAGCCAGCCTGGTCTACATTAAAACATTCACGGCAACTTTGATCTTTGATTACTGAAGAAATATCTCTCAGAGAAATGGCTTTGCATTGGTACAAAGATACCACCCACACAGGTGATTAGATATTAAACCATATGAAATTACCATCAGAAAAATCTTTTGTATACTTAGAAAATCCCGTAATTTTAATCGGGAATTCTCCGTAAAAAACATACTGTTCTCAACCGTATTTCAGTTTACTGAAATACGGTTGAGAACAGTATGGTGACCGTAATTTTACCTTTTTTTTTTTTTTTTTTTTTATTATTATCCTTTACGGGTTGGTGACCGTAATATCACTCCTTTACGTCAATGTATCCGTTTTTAATAAAATTATCCGTAAAAATATAGTGTTCCCATCTGTATTTCAGTAAAATATGGTCGACCGTAATTTTGCCTTACTTTGTTATTGTCTTTTACGGGTTGGTGGCCGTAATATCAATCCTTTACGTCAATGTATCCGTTTTTTTAATCAAATTAGCCTTAAAAATATAGTGTTCCCATCCGTATTTCAGTAAAATACAGGCGACCGTAATTTTACCTTACTTTGTTATTATCCTTTACGGGTTGATGACCGTAATATTACTCATTTACGTCAATGTATCCGTTTTTAATCAAATTATCCTTAAAAATATAGTGTTCCCATTCGTATTTCAGTAAAATACAGGCGACCGTAATTTTACCTTTCTTTGTTATTATCTTTTACGGGTTGGTGACCGAAACATCACTCCTTTACGCCAATATATCCGTTTTTTAAACTGTAAAAAGCCTGGAATAAATGTTACCAGCCATTTACCGATTGTAATGCAAATTTCTAACAGTGTAATATATTATAATGAAACACACATGTCAGATAAGTGACTGAGGATCAGAATAAAATTCGAATCGAGCCTTTTGGACCTAAAACGCTTCATGGCCGAGTGAAAAGTGGTACGTGGGGCCTGAATAGAATCGAGTAACTAATCAAATGAAAGCTGGCTGTTGAGTGAATTAGTGGACCAATTAGGCAATTAAAAGCGAAGAATGGGTTTTAATACTTGGCAATGGAATATGAAAGAAAAAGTTTGCGTGAATAGAAACTACTAAGGGAATGGACATTTAAATTGTGAATGCGCTTTGAAAATGAAATAAGTTATATGTAATTACTTGGTTATGAATGTGGAAAACCGAAGGGATGAATATTTAGATTATGGACATATTTTGGAATATACATAAAGGTTTAAAGGAAGCTCATGAATGGCAGAGGCAAGGGTCAATGATATTGCCATAGCAAGCAGGTCTATGCGCTAGAGACTGACCATATATACATATGATCAGCGCCCAAGCCACCTTTCTATCCAAGCTAGGACCGGGGAGGGCCGGGCAATGGCTGCTGATGACTCAGCAGGTAGACCAGTAGGCTCCCCCAAACCTTGCATCCTTAGCCTCTGTACCATGGTCTTCCACTGTCTTGGGTTGGAGTTTTCTTGCTTGAGGGTGCACTTGGGCACACTATTCTATCTAATTTCTCTTCCTCATGTTTTGTTACAGTTTTTATAGTTTATATAGGAGATATTTATTTTAATATTCTTAAAATATTCATTCTTTCCTTATTTCCTTTCCTCACTGGGCTATTTTTCCCTGTTAGAGCCCCTGGGCTTATAGCATTCTGCTTTTCCAACTAGCTTAGCAATTATTGATAATGATAATGATACTATTAGTTGATTTAGAAATGTATGTGATTGAATAAATAATAAATAAGAAAAGGGTTAAATCAAAATAGAATACCATGAATAGTTTTCCAGAAATTCTGGAGAAACTAATCATTGCATGCAAGCAGCCTTGAAATACTTAATTTAGAAATGTTATTAAATAAGAAAATGGTTGAATACAAATAGAATACCATGAATAGTTTACAAAAAAATTCTGGAGAAGACTAATATGTTTGCATGCAAGCAGTCTTGAAATAGTTAATTTATATATATATATATATATATATACACATTTATATATATATATATATATACATTTATATATATATATATATATATGTGTGTGTGTATATATATATATATACATATTATATATATATATATATATATATATATATGATTAAATGAATAATGAATAAGAAAATGGCTAAAACCATCTAGAATACCATCAATAGTTTTCCAAAAAATCTGGAAAAACAAATACATTGCATGCAAGCAATCTTGGTCTTCTATCTAGACGTTTAATTTAGTTTTAAACTCGGCAGGTCAATCAGAGTACTTTTTCCTGCTAGTTTTCCTGCTGGCCACAGGAGTTAGATAATCACAGCATCGCGTGTTTTATACAGCGGTTTCCAAAGGCTACATGTTTGTAACTTTTCTTTTGGAAAGAGTCTTCGAGTATGACTTTATATCCATAAAAATGGGAGAAGAGAGAGTGTTACTGAGTTCATTGGGTCATTTTCACACGCCACACACTATATATATATATATATATATATATACATGTGTATATATATATATATATATATGTATGTATAAATATATACATATGTATATACATACATATAAATAAATATATATATATATATATATATATACACACACAATGCTTTCTTTACTCTATTCTGATCCATTGTAAACGAAATCTCTCTGCCAAAAATATTCAACAAATACAAATTTTAAACCTTTTTATTTTATCATTTAATAAAATCTCCAGGAATTTGAAAGTCCTCTTAAATATGATAGCTAATGATGAATGAGATGAATCCTATTCATTATCATTTCAGGAAATAAAGAAATCAATTAATAATTAATAATCTCATTCAATTATTAATTGGAGGATATTCACATGTTTTGGTAAAACACGTTCTTCATAAACAAAAGTATATATGATAAATTAATAAATTAAATACCTTCTTAATCAATAGATTTGATAGATAATTCCTGGTTTTTTTTTTTTTTTTTTTTTTTTAAATAAAATTTCCGGATAAAAATACATGTCTCTTCAATAGATTTTATAAATGGAATACCACTTTAATCAATGAGTTTATTAATAGAATACTCGTTCAATCTCTAGATTTGCACAATGGAAAACCATTTTTACTAAGATATTTGATAAATAGACTACATTTGTTTTATCAAGAAAAATTACTGACTGAATACGTTCTCTTCAATAGATTTATAAGTGGAAAAACCCCTTTTATCAATAGATTTATAAATAGAATACTCGTTCAATCGCTGGATTTAATAAACGAAAAACCCTTTCGTCATCATCATCTCTTCCTACGCCTATTGACGCAAAGAGCTTCGGTTAGATTTCGGCAGTCGTCTCTATCTTGAGCTTTTAATTCAATACTTCCCCACTCATTATCTCCTACTTCACGCTTCATAGTCCTCAGCCATGTAGGCCTGGGTCTTCCAATTCTTCTAGTATCTTGTCGAGCCCACGTAAACGTTTGTTGAACTAATCTCTTTCGGGGAGTACGAATAAACGTGTGTACAAAATCTTTGAAATAACATCGATATTAGGAGGAAATTAAATAAATTATCGAAATATATATATATATATATATATATATATACTGTAATATATATCATCATCATCTTCTCCTACGCCTGTTGACGCAAAGGTTCTCGGTTAGATTTCACCAGTAGTCTCTATCTTGAGCTTTTAAATCAATACTTCTCCATTCATCATCTACTTCCTGATTCATAGTCCTGAGAAATGTAGGCAATGTAGGCCTGGGTCTTCCAATTCTTCTAGTACCTTGTGGAACCCAGGTAAACGTTTGGTGAACTAATCTCTCTTGGGGAGTAAGAAGAGCGTGCCCAAACCATCTCCATCTACCCCTCACCATGATCTCATCCACATGTGGCACTCGAGTATTATCTCTTATAGTTTCATTTCTAATCCTCCTTCAATCTCTAGATTTTCTTGATAGAATTTTTTTTTTTTTTTTTTTTTTTTTTTTTTTTAACGAAGATATTTGATACCTGGAATACGGGTTTTAATCAAAAGATTTCCAAGATATAATATATCTCCAATCAACATCTGTTGATGGATAAGACACCTGTCTAATCAAGAGATTCGGTGATTAGAATACCTGTTAATTTCTGATTTAATCAGCGGCTAATCACAAGGGGACGGGATTCTATCGGCCTCTGACCCCCCCCCCCCCCCCCCCAGCCCCCCAGCCCCCCCCCCCCCCCCTACTGTTTGTCCGAATTGGGAATTTCGTTCATATTATAATGGGTTTTTATTTTTTTCCTTTATTTCAATCAAAAAAGTAAATGTTTTGTCAGCATTTTTTTTATTACCCATAATTTTTTATGTCATTTTTCAATCAGAAAGTTATTTATTTTTGTTTTAAATGTCGTACAGGTTGCAAAAAAAGTATATTCTCTAAAATTTTTTTTTTCTATTTTTTTTTTTTCAATTAGAAAAGTAGGCGCTTGGTCAGCCTTTTTTTATTATTCATAATTTTTTTATGTCATTTTTCAATCAAAAATTTATTTATTTTTGTTTGAAATATCGTACAGGTCGCAAAAAAGTATATTGTATTATATATTCAATTTATATTTTTTTTTCAATCAGAAAACTAAGTTTATTCAGCATTTTTTTATTACTCATAATTTTTTATGTCATTTTTCAATCAGAAAGTTATTTATTTTTGTTTAAAATATCGTACAGGTCGCAAAAAAAGTATATTCTATAATAATTTTTTTTTTTTTTTTTTTTTTTTTTTTGCTATTTTTTTTTTTCAATTAGAAAATTAAGCGCTTGGTCATCCTTTTATTTTATTATTCATAATTTTTTGTCATTTTTCAATCAAAAATTTATTTATTTTTGTTAAAAATATCGTACAGGGCGCAAAAAAAAGTATATTGTAATATATATTGAATTTATATATTTTTTTTTTTCAATCAGAAAAGTAAGAGTTTGGTCAGCATTTTTCTTTATATTCATAACTTTTTATGTCATTTTTCAATCAGAAAGTTGTTTATTTTTGTTTGAAAGGTCGTACAGATCGCAAAAAAGTATACTATATTCTATAATGAATTTCTATTTTTTTTCTATTTAATTCAATTAGAAAAGTAGGAGATTAGTTAGCCTTTTCTTTTATTATTATTCATAACTTTTTTATGTCTTTTTTTAACCAAAAAGTTATTTATTTTTGTTTGAAATATTGTACGGATCGCAAAAAAAAAAAAAAAAAAGTATATTGTATTCTTTAATTCTGATACAGTTGTACAACAGCGTTTGTTTGTTGGACAAACTTTCCCAATCAGATCCTAACAAATAAAGAGTATAAAAATGCTGGCCAATTAAGGAACACAAACAAATAAACAAAGACGGCCATAAAAGAGCTGGGAAAAAAAGTATATATGTATGCGTGTGAGTGTATGTATGTATGCATGTACACGCGTGAGTTATACATGTGAAAAATGTTAGGCAAGCCACAACGATTGGTATAAAAATTGGCAAATTGTTGGAAGAAAGTTTGGCAATCTATAATTGGAAATTAAAAACAGACTATTGGAGCATTTAACTATACATTCATGTTACTTATAAAAATATGTAGAGAGAGAGAGAGAGAGAGAGAGAGAGAGAGAGAGAGAGAGAGAGAGAGAGTGTGTGTCATATACGTGGCTGTAATTTCATGAAATTAAGGCTCATAGATGAACGTGTTTTATAAGCACGTATTCACGCATACATTCATGAAATGTTACTGCATATTGAAACTGATTTCAAATACTCAAAGACATAATGATCAATAGAAAATTTGCTTTAATGGAATCCTGTGTTGAAGACCTACCAGAGATTTTTTTCTTAATCTATTTCAACTTCCATTAACGAAAATGGCCGCCAGCATGTACCCTATAGCTAATATGCAGCCTATACCCTATAGCTTCTTGGCAGCCTATAACCTATAACTTGTAGGCAGTCTATACCCTATAGTTTGTAGGTAGTCTATACCCTATAGCTTGTAGGCAGCCTATACCCTATAGCTTCTAGGCAGGACTATATCATATAACTTGTAGTCAGCTTATAACCTATAAATTCTAGGCAGCTTCTAACCAATAGCTTATAGACTGCTTATATCTTATAAGTTCTATCTAGACAGTCCTATGCCCTATAGCTTCTAGGCAGCCTATACTCTATAGCATCTCGACAGTCTATACCCTATAGCCTGTAGGCAGTTTATATTCTATAACTTTTAGACAGCTTATACCCTATAGCTTCTAGGAAGCCTTAACCCTATAGCTTCTAGGCAGCCTATAACCTATATAGCTTCTAATCAGTTTATACGGTATAGCCTGTGGGCAGTCTATATCCTTTTAACTTCTAGACAGCCTCTGCCCTATATAGCTAGCTTCTAGGCAGCCTATAACCTATAGGTTATTGGCAGTCCATACCCCATATAGCTTCTAGGCAGGCTATACCCTATAGCTTCTATCCCCCCATATAGCTTCTAGGCAGACTATCCCCTCTATAGCCTTTAGGCAGCCTATACCCTATAACCTGTAGACAGTCTACTTT
Source organism: Palaemon carinicauda (assembly GCF_036898095.1). Classification (NCBI taxonomy): domain Eukaryota; kingdom Metazoa; phylum Arthropoda; class Malacostraca; order Decapoda; family Palaemonidae; genus Palaemon; species Palaemon carinicauda. Next base: position 61,126,788 of record NC_090750.1, on the reverse strand, counting down.
TATATCCTATAACTTCCAGACAGCCTACATCTCTATAGCTTCTAGGCAGCCTATACCGCATAGCCTGTAGACAGTCTACTTTTATATCCTATAACTTCCAGACAACCTATACTCTATAGCTTATAGGCAGCCTATACCCTATATAGCTTCTAGGCAGCCTATACCCTATAGCCTGTAGACAGTCTACTTTTATATCCTATAACTTCCAGACAACCTATACTCTATAGCTTTTAGGCAGCCTATACCCTATATAGTTTTCTAGGTAGTCTATACCCTATAGCCTGTAGACAGTCTACTTTTATATCCTGTAACTTCCAGACAGCCTGTACTCTATAGCTTATAGGTAGCCTATACCCTATACAGATTTTAGGCAGCCTATACCCTATACAGATTTTAGGCAGCCTATACCCTATAGCTTCTTAGTCGAGAGAGGCTCATCTTAGCAATATTTGATGCATCACGGTTTATTCACCGGATTACCGGGTCCAACGACACACTC
>NC_090750.1:61104255-61109255 GCF_036898095.1 Palaemon carinicauda | reverse complement strand
CGCTGATTATATGTATATATGGACAGTCTCTAGGGCATTGTCCTGCTTGATAGGGCAATGTCACTCTCGCTTGCCTCTGCCATTCAGGAGTGACCTTTAAACCTTTAAACGAAGTAATGATTTCATTATTCAAAATTTATTCTGTGTATGTCATTATACTGTCTATCAGTTATATTTAGAATGTAATATTTACTCTAGATATGTTTTTACTTAAATCGAATATTTTATTCAAATATAAAATGTAAAATGTAGTTTTATATGTATACTTTCTGAAATGGAAATTTTGAAAATTGATACCTAGAATGGTGTATATACTCTATACATCCACAGTAATGGTAAACATACATTTAAAGGTTTAAAGGTCACACATGAATGGAAGAGGCAAGGGGCAGTGACAGTGCCCTAGCTATCAGGACAATGCCCTAGAGACTGAACATATAGACAAATAATCAGCGAACAAGCCTCCTTCTCCACCCAAGTTAGGACCTTGGAGAGTCAGGCAAAGTCTACTGATAACTCAACCCCCCATCCATAATTCACAAGTATGGTGAGGTTACAGACACTACAAGAAACTATCGAGGTTGAGCGGGACTCGAACCCCAGGCCGACAGATCGCTAGTCAGGGACGTCTCCAATAGGCCACCACAACATTAACGTTTTGGGTCTTTTATAAGGGCGAATTAAACAAACTACAAAGCTTATATATTGGCTTTGTGGGGTTTGATCTCAGCTGATGTTTATGGCGAAACAATAGACGAATATCACGAATGTGGTAATACCTTCAGGTGACAGCATGCGTAAATCCTTCTAATCCAAATGGGGATTTATAAAGAGATTTGTGGTTTCGAATGGATTCTGTAATTAACCTGTTGGATTTTAAAGCGATTGCGTCATAGTTCTTCAACGTTAAAGCCTCTATTTTGGGCAGAGCCTCATTATAAAAATAATTTCGGAGTATATATTATGGTGAGTCAACTCATTTTTGTTTTAAATAATAAAATCACTTTGGGATATTGCTTTAAAACTATAAGTCCATGCTTAATCATACGACCTTCTGGCTATAGTCTGCTGTTTTCTCGTAGTCATTTATCGATAGATGGTTTTAATAGCCAAGCTTAATCTATTGAGTTTGAACTGGCTGTGGATATCAAAAGCTAATTATGAATGGTGGAATAGAAGGCTCGTGGTAGAGTCTAGTTATTATTATTATTATTATTATTATTATTATTATTATTATTATTATTATTGTTACAACCCTAGCTTGAAAAACAGGCTGGTATTATTATTATTATTATTATTATTATTATTATTACTACAACCCTAGCTTGAAAAACAGGTTGGTATTATTATTATTACTACAACCCTAGCTTGAAAAACAGGATGGTATTATTATTATTATTATTATTATTATTATTATTATTATTATTATATTATCATTATTATTATTATTATTATTATTATTATTATTATTATTATTATTATTATTATTACAACCCTAGTCTGAAAAACTGGATGGTATAAGCACAATGGCTCCAACAACAACAAATAGCTTAGCGAGAAAAAGAAATATGGAAATAAACAAACTACAAGATAAGTAATGAACAATTAAAATAAAATCTTTTAAAAACATTATTAACATCAAAATACACCTTTCATATATAAATTATGAAAAGAGACTTATGTCAGCCTGTTCAACATAAAAACATTCGCTGCAAGTTTGAACTTTTTCCTCTTTAATTTTATTTTCCCGTTTGTTAGCATAATTATACAAGGTAATGATGCACGAACAAAGTTGTTGAATGAATGATAAATTATTTGAAAATATATAGAGAAATATATTTCCCTTCAACAATTCATCGAACAATCAGAAACAACATTGTATTAGGAATGATATCGATTGCATATATTTATAGTAAATATATGCCGAAATATACTTGAAATTTCATGAAGTGTTTTTTTTTCTTACGGTGTAGGATATCGATTGCATATATTTATAGTAAATATATGCCGGAATATACTTGAAAGTGAAAGAACTGAATAATAATTTTTTTTTTTTTTTTTTTTTTTTTTTTTTTTTTTTTTTTTTTTTTTTTTTTTTACACGGTGTAGCTTAATAACAGAAATGGTCGGTAGTTTTTAGATTAGAAAGGATAAAAAAGATACTAAACTACAACCGGTCAGTATAAAAAAAAAAAATGTTCGGCCGCTAAAACTTTTTAGGTAAACGTTAGAAAGTCATTAAAAGCCAGTGGTTTTTTCGAAACTTTTTTGGGGGACAGGATTTTTTTTGGACATAGCCCCTTGACGAGAGAAAATTGAAAAAAAAATTCCTCCTATTCTTCTTCTTTTTTCTTATTATTGTTATTGGAGAAAGAAGTAGTAGTAGAAGTAGTAGTAGTAGTAGTGGTATTAGTATTAGTAATAGTAGTAGTAGTAAATCCAGATCACAAAAGGAACTCCACGTTCCCGTCCCAAATTATTATTATTATTATTATTATTATTATTATTAGTAGTAGTAGTAGTAGTAGTAGTAGTAGTAGTATATTATTTGCTTTTATTTCCATTATTTTTGGTATGTTTACTTATATTTCCTTTGTTTCTTTTATGGGCTTTTTAACAGTCAATATATTAATGCAAGTACAGATTTCATTAACGAGAATAGACTCTATCATGATTTATACTGAAAAGATACCTCAGTATCAGTATATTAAGGATTTTATCTTGTATTTTTTATTCCTCGAAATATTTCTTCAATTATATCAATGCTATTTCAGAGAAAGGGGTTTTTGCACGGAAGTAAATTGTGTTTATTTACCCTGTCACTCAAAAATTATAGTAGGATATGATTGACAGCACGCGTTGGAAAGAGTTAGAAAAACGTTGGCGCTTCATCAATATCGGAAGAAGCGTGAAATCCCTGAAGAAGGGTGGAATTCTTGAAGATGAGTGTAATTCTTGAAGAAGCGTGGAATCCTTGAATAAGCGTGTAATCCCTGAAGAAGTGTGGAATCATTGAAGAAGCGTGGAATCTCTGAAGAAAGATGGAATCCTCAGAGAAGCGTGGAATCCCTGAAGAATTGTGGAATCCTTGAAGCAGCGTGTAATCCCTGAAGAAGTGTGGAATCCCTGAAGAAGGGTGGAATTCTTGAAGATGAGTGTAATCTTTGAAGAAGCGTGGTATCCTTGAATAAGCTTGTAATCCCTGAAGAAGTGTGGAATCCTTGAAGAAGCGTGGAATCTCTGAAGAAAGGTGGAATCCTCAGAGAAGCGTTGAATCCCTGAAGAAGTGAGGAATCCTTGAAGCAGCGTGTAATCCCTGAAGAAGTGTGGAATCCTTGAAGACGCGGGGAATATCTGAAGAAGGGTGGAATCCTCAGAGAAGCGTGGAATCCCTTAAGAAGCGTGGAATCCCTGAAGAAGTGTGGAATCTTTGAAGAAGCGTGTAATCCCTGAAGAAGTGTGGAATCCTTGAAGCAGCGTGTAATCCTTGAAGAAGTGTGTAATCCCTGAAGAAGGGTGGAATCCTTGAAGAAGCGTGGAATCCTTGAAGAAGCGTGGAATCCTTGAAGAAGCGTGGAATCTCCGAAGATGGGTGGAATCCTCAGAGAAGCGTGGAATCCCTTCAGAAGTGTGGAATCCTTGAAGAAGGGTGGAATCCTCAGAGAAGCGTGGAATCCTTTTGAGTATTAGATTACCGTTTTATGTTTAAAAAGAAGCAAAGATTGATATGTAATTTCTTTGAGAATAGTGTTAAAGGATAAGCCCAAAAAAAAGATGATGGATCAATATACGAGATCAAAAAACAGAAGTTGATAGAACTTATCCATGTTTTAGTTTGTAAATATATTAACAAAATGCACTTTAGCATTATTCCTGGTGCATATGTGGATCCCGTAATATATACTGTAAATATATATATATATATATATATATATATATATATATATATATATATATATATATATAAATATTTATTTATATATATATATATATATATACTCATATATTTATATGTATATGTATATGTATAACTATATATGTGTGTATGCATCTATATATATATATATATATATATATATATATATATATATATATATATATATATATATATATATTTATTTGTATATATATATATACTCATATATTTATATGTATATGTATATGTATAACTATATATGTGTGTATGCATCTATATATATATATATATATATATATATATATATGTGTGTGTGTGTGTGTGTGTGTTTGTGTGTGTATAGTTAGATAGATAGATAGATAAATAGATAGATTGATAGATAGATCGAAAGATAAATAGATAGATAGATATGAAAACAGTTATGTGGAAATTTTGACAAATGAGATTTAAAACATAATACAAAAATTGCCTTTGTGTAAAAAAGAAGAAAAAAAAAGAGAATAAATTCTGACGGTTTAAATCTAATAAAAACATTTTATTGTGAGACGCTGGAAAAGATCCAGACTTGAGCTTTATTTGTGCTTGAGAAAAATCTTGCCTGATTTCAAAAGCGTTGCATGAGTTGACCACATCAACCCAACAAGTTCTTTTCATGGCAAAGAGAGAGAGAGAGAGAGAGAGGGGGGAGGGGAGAAGGAGAAGAGGAAGAGATAGAGAGAGAAGGACCAGAAGAAGTAGAGAGAGAGAGAGAGAGAGAGAGAGAGAGAGAGGACCAGAAGAAGTAGAGAGAGAGAGAGAGAACAAAGAAGAAGAAGAGAGAGAGAGAGAGAGAGGAAGAAGATGTAGAAGAAGAAGAAGAAGAAGAAGAAGAGGAGCGAGAGAGAGAGAGAGAGAGAGAGAGAGAGAGAGAGAGAGGGGGGGGGAGCGTGTGTGTGGCGCCATTCTTCCTTTTGTTATAAAACTTCTTATCTTTTTCTCCTGTTACGGGTCAGACACATGTCTTTATCTATGGAGCCGCTATCATTCTCTTTGAATCCTTTATGTGGCTTCCAGAAAGACAGAATCGTTTGTCTTATTTTTTTCT
>NC_090750.1:61084255-61094255 GCF_036898095.1 Palaemon carinicauda | reverse complement strand
AGCTTTTAGCCACAATTTTAATCATAGAGTAATGAAACTTGCAAGGGTTAATTTTTATGTAAAAAGCTATAAAAAAATTAAAATTTTGGAATTTAAAGGTCAAAGGTAAGGGTAATGGTCAAGGAACATCTCCAGTTCACGTAATCAGCCACAAGTTTGAACATCGTTGTCACAGAGACTTCAAACTTGGTTCATATATAAGTGTATGAAAATCCACGCCAATTAATACATGTTAAGGTGAAAATCAAGATCAAGGTCGAGCAAAAGGTCGAGAAATAAGCTGCCGCGGCAGCCCAATGAGTCATGCTTGACTCTTATACAACTGGACGAATATTAATGGTGGTTCTAGCGAATAGAGATAAGTAGGGAACACTGCAGAGAAATTTTAGATTTTTTTTTTTTTTTTTTTTTTTTTTTTTTTTTTTTTTTTTTTTTTTTGCACCTGCATGGTAATCTGACTGACTGAGGTTCGAGTCTCGCTCAAGCTCGATAGTTTCTTGTAGGGTCTGCATCCTAACCATCCTTGTGAGCTAAGGATTGTGTGATTGGGAGAATCTATATATTTACCTGATGAGTCATCTGCAACCATTGCCTGGCCTTCCATGGTCCTAGCCTGGGTGAAGAGGGGACTTTAGTGCATTATCATTGTCCCTTGCCTCTGCCAGTCATGAGCGGCCTTTAAACGATATTTTTTCTATGACAAAATCATGGAAATAAAGAGGAGAAAATTTTCTACCTGCTAAGTCATCAGCAGTCATTTCCTGACCCTCCTTGGTCCTAGCTTGGGTGAATAGGGGACTTGGACGCTTATGATTTGTATATATGGCCTCTACCATTCATGAGCGGTCTTTAAACGATATTTTTCCCTGACATAAAATCATGGAAATAAAGAAGAGAAATTTTTCTACCTGTTGAGTTATCAGCAGCCATTTCCTGGCCCTCCTTGGTTACAGCTTGGGTGGACAGGGGACTTGGACGCTTATGATTTGTATATATGGCCTCTACCATTCATGAGCGGTCTTTAAACGATATTTTTCCCTGACATAAAATCATGGAAATAAAGAAGAGAAATTTTTCTACCTGCTGAGTTATCAGCAGCCATTTCCTGGCCCTCCTTGGTTACAGCTTGGGTGGAGAGGGGACTTGGACGCTTATGATTTGTATATATGGCCTCTACCATTCATGAGCGGCCTTTAAACGATATTTTTTTTATGACAAAATCATGGAAATAAAGAAGAGAAATTTTTCTACCTGCTGAGTTATCAGCAGCCATTTCCTGGCCCTCCTTGGTTACAGCTTGGGTGGACAGGGGACTTGGACGCTTATGATTTGTATATATGGCCTCTACCATTCATGAGCGGTCTTTAAACGATATTTTTCCCTGACATAAAATCATGGAAATAAAGAAGAGAAATTTTTCTACCTGTTGAGTTATCAGCAGCCATTTCCTGGCCCTCCTTGGTTACAGCTTGGGTGGAGAGGGGACTTGGACGCTTATGATTTGTATATATGGCCTCTACCATTCATGAGCGGTCTTTAAACGATATTTTTCCCTGACATAAAATCATGGAAATAAAGAAGAGATATTTTTCTACCTGTTGAGTTATCAGCAGCCATTTCCTGGCCCTCCTTGGTTACAGCTTGGGTGGACAGGGGACTTGGACGCTTATGATTTGTATATATGGCCTCTACCATTCATGAGCGGTCTTTAAACGATATTTTTCCCTGACATAAAATCATGGAAATAAAGAAGAGATATTTTTCTACCTGTTGAGTTATCAGCAGCCATTTCCTGGCCCTCCTTGGTTACAGCTTGGGTGGAGAGGGGACTTGGACGCTTATGATTTGTATATATGGCCTCTACCATTCATGAGCGGTCTTTAAACGATATTTTTCCCTGACATAAAATCATGGAAATAAAGAAGAGATATTTTTCTACCTGTTGAGTTATCAGCAGCCATTTCCTGGCCCTCCTTGGTTACAGCTTGGGTGGAGAGGGGACTTGGACGCTTATGATTTGTATATATGGCCTCTACCATTCATGAGCGGTCTTTAAACGATATTTTTCCCTGACATAAAATCATGGAAATAAAGAAGAGATATTTTTCTACCTGTTGAGTTATCAGCAGCCATTTCCTGGCCCTCCTTGGTTACAGCTTGGGTGGACAGGGGACTTGGACGCTTATGATTTGTATATATGGCCTCTACCATTCATGAGCGGTCTTTAAACGATATTTTTCCCTGACATAAAATCATGGAAATAAAGAAGAGATATTTTTCTACCTGTTGAGTTATCAGCAGCCATTTCCTGGCCCTCCTTGGTTACAGCTTGGGTGGAGAGGGGACTTGGACGCTTATGATTTGTATATATGGCCTCTACCATTCATGAGCGGTCTTTAAACGATATTTTTCCCTGACATAAAATCATGGAAATAAAGAAGAGATATTTTTCTACCTGTTGAGTTATCAGCAGCCATTTCCTGGCCCTCCTTGGTTACAGCTTGGGTGGAGAGGGGACTTGGACGCTTATGATTTGTATATATGGCCTCTACCATTCATGAGCGGTCTTTAAACGATATTTTTCCCTGACATAAAATCATGGAAATAAAGAAGAGATATTTTTCTACCTGTTGAGTTATCAGCAGCCATTTCCTGGCCCTCCTTGGTTACAGCTTGGGTGGAGAGGGGACTTGGACGCTTATGATTTGTATATATGGCCTCTACCATTCATGAGCGGCCTTTAAACGATATTATCCCTGACATAAAATCATGGAAATAAAGAAGAGAAATTTTTCTACCTGCTGAGTTATCAGCAGCCATTTCCTGGCCCTCCTTGGTTACAGCTTGGGTGGAGAGGGGACTTGGACGCTTATGATTTGTATATATGGCCTCTACCATTCATGAGCGGCCTTTAAACGATATCATCCCTGACATAAAATCATGGAAATAAAGAAGAGAAATTTTTCTACCTGCTGAGTTATCAGCAGCCATTTCCTGGCCCTCCTTGGTTACAGCTTGGGTGGACAGGGGACTTGGACGCTTATGATTTGTATATATGGCCTCTACCATTCATGAGCGGTCTTTAAACGATATTTTTCCCTGACATAAAATCATGGAAATAAAGAAGAGAAATTTTTCTACCTGCTGAGTTATCAGCAGCCATTTCCTGGCCCTCCTTGGTTACAGCTTGGGTGGAGAGGGGACTTGGACGCTTATGATTTGTATATATGGCCTCTACCATTCATGAGCGGTCTTTAAACGATATTTTTCCCTGACATAAAATCATGGAAATAAAGAAGAGAAATTTTTCTACCTGCTGAGTTATCAGCAGTCATTGCCCGACCCTCCTTGGTCCTAGCTTGGGTGAATAGGGGACTTGGACGCTTATGATTTGTATATATGGCCTCTACCATTCATGAGCGGTCTTTAAACGATATTTTTCCCTGACATAAAATCATGGAAATAAAGAAGAGAAATTTTTCTACCTGTTGAGTTATCAGCAGCCATTTCCTGGCCCTCCTTGGTTACAGCTTGGGTGGAGAGGGGACTTGGACGCTTATGATTTGTATATATGGCCTCTACCATTCATGAGCGGCCTTTAAACGATATTATCCCTGACATAAAATCATGGAAATAAAGAAGAGAAATTTTTCTACCTGTTGAGTTATCAGCAGCCATTTCCTGGCCCTCCTTGGTTACAGCTTGGGTGGAGAGGGGACTTGGACGCTTATGATTTGTATATATGGCCTCTACCATTCATGAGCGGTCTTTAAACGATATTTTTCCCTGACATAAAATCATGGAAATAAAGAAGAGATATTTTTCTACCTGTTGAGTTATCAGCAGCCATTTCCTGGCCCTCCTTGGTTACAGCTTGGGTGGAGAGGGGACTTGGACGCTTATGATTTGTATATATGGCCTCTACCATTCATGAGCGGCCTTTAAACGATATTATCCCTGACATAAAATCATGGAAATAAAGAAGAGAAATTTTTCTACCTGTTGAGTTATCAGCAGCCATTTCCTGGCCCTCCTTGGTTACAGCTTGGGTGGACAGGGGACTTGGACGCTTATGATTTGTATATATGGCCTCTACCATTCATGAGCGGCCTTTAAACGATATTTTTTTTATGACAAAATCATGGAAATAAAGAAGAGAAATTTTTCTACCTGCTGAGTTATCAGCAGTCATTGCCCGACCCTCCTTGGTCCTAGCTTGGGTGAATAGGGGACTTGGACGCTTATGATTTGTATATATGGCCTCTACCATTCATGAGCGGCCTTTAAACGATATTATCCCTGACATAAAATCATGGAAATAAAGAAGAGAAATTTTTCTACCTGTTGAGTTATCAGCAGCCATTTCCTGGCCCTCCTTGGTTACAGCTTGGGTGGAGAGGGGACTTGGACGCTTATGATTTGTATATATGGCCTCTACCATTCATGAGCGGCCTTTAAACGATATTATCCCTGACATAAAATCATGGAAATAAAGAAGAGAAATTTTTCTACCTGCTGAGTTATCAGCAGCCATTTCCTGGCCCTCCTTGGTTACAGCTTGGGTGGAGAGGGGACTTGGACGCTTATGATTTGTATATATGGCCTCTACCATTCATGAGCGGTCTTTAAACGATATTTTTCCCTGACATAAAATCATGGAAATAAAGAAGAGAAATTTTTCTACCTGCTGAGTTATCAGCAGTCATTGCCCGACCCTCCTTGGTCCTAGCTTGGGTGAATAGGGGACTTGGACGCTTATGATTTGTATATATGGCCTCTACCATTCATGAGCGGTCTTTAAAAGATATTTTTCCCTGACATAAAATCATGGAAATAAAGAAGAGAAATTTTTCTACCTGCTGAGTTATCAGCAGCCATTTCCTGGCCCTCCTTGGTTACAGCTTGGGTGGACAGGGGACTTGGACGCTTATGATTTGTATATATGGCCTCTACCATTCATGAGCGGCCTTTAAACGATATTATCCCTGACATAAAATCATGGAAATAAAGAAGAGAAATTTTTCTACCTGCTGAGTTATCAGCAGCCATTTCCTGGCCCTCCTTGGTTACAGCTTGGGTGGACAGGGGACTTGGACGCTTATGATTTGTATATATGGCCTCTACCATTCATGAGCGGTCTTTAAAAGATATTTTTCCCTGACATAAAATCATGGAAATAAAGAAGAGAAATTTTTCTACCTGCTGAGTTATCAGCAGTCATTGCCCGACCCTCCTTGGTCCTAGCTTGGGTGAATAGGGGACTTGGACGCTTATGATTTGTATATATGGCCTCTACCATTCATGAGCGGTCTTTAAACGATATTTTTCCCTGACATAAAATCATGGAAATAAAGAAGAGAAATTTTTCTACCTGCTGAGTTATCAGCAGTCATTGCCCGACCCTCCTTGGTCCTAGCTTGGGTGAATAGGGGACTTGGACGCTTATGATTTGTATATATGGCCTCTACCATTCATGAGCGGTCTTTAAACGATATTTTTCCCTGACATAAAATCATGGAAATAAAGAAGAGAAATTTTTCTACCTGTTGAGTTATCAGCAGCCATTTCCTGGCCCTCCTTGGTTACAGCTTGGGTGGACAGGGGACTTGGACGCTTATGATTTGTATATATGGCCTCTACCATTCATGAGCGGTCTTTAAACGATATTTTTCCCTGACATAAAATCATGGAAATAAAGAAGAGAAATTTTTCTACATGCTGAGTTATCAGCAGCCATTTCCTGGCCCTCCTGGGTTACAGCTTGGGTGAATAGGGGACTTGGACGCTTATGATTTGTATATATGGCCTCTACCATTCATGAGCGGCCTTTAAACGATATTATCCCTGACATAAAATCATGGAAATAAAGAAGAGAAATTTTTCTACCTGCTGAGTTATCAGCAGTCATTGCCCGACCCTCCTTGGTCCTAGCTTGGGTGAATAGGGGACTTGGACGCTTATGATTTGTATATATGGCCTCTACCATTCATGAGCGGCCTTTAAACGATATTTTTTTTATGACAAAATCATGGAAATAAAGAAGAGAAATTGTTCTTCCTGCTGAGTTATCAGCAGCCATTTCCTGGCCCTCCTTGGTTACAGCTTGGGTGGACAGGGGACTTGGACGCTTATGATTTGTATATATGGCCTCTACCATTCATGAGCGGTCTTTAAACGATATTTTTCCCTGACATAAAATCATGGAAATAAAGAAGAGATATTTTTCTACCTGTTGAGTTATCAGCAGCCATTTCCTGGCCCTCCTTGGTTACAGCTTGGGTGGACAGGGGACTTGGACGCTTATGATTTGTATATATGGCCTCTACCATTCATGAGCGGTCTTTAAACGATATTTTTCCCTGACATAAAATCATGGAAATAAAGAAGAGAAATTTTTCTACCTGCTGAGTTATCAGCAGCCATTTCCTGGCCCTCCTTGGTTACAGCTTGGGTGGAGAGGGGACTTGGACGCTTATGATTTGTATATATGGCCTCTACCATTCATGAGCGGCCTTTAAACGATATTATCCCTGACATAAAATCATGGAAATAAAGAAGAGAAATTTTTCTACCTGCTGAGTTATCAGCAGTCATTGCCCGACCCTCCTTGGTCCTAGCTTGGGTGAATAGGGGACTTGGACGCTTATGATTTGTATATATGGCCTCTACCATTCATGAGCGGTCTTTAAACGATATTTTTCCCTGACATAAAATCATGGAAATAAAGAAGAGAAATTTTTCTACCTGCTGAGTTATCAGCAGTCATTGCCCGACCCTCCTTGGTCCTAGCTTGGGTGAATAGGGGACTTGGACGCTTATGATTTGTATATATGGCCTCTACCATTCATGAGCGGTCTTTAAACGATATTTTTCCCTGACATAAAATCATGGAAATAAAGAAGAGAAATTTTTCTACCTGTTGAGTTATCAGCAGCCATTTCCTGGCCCTCCTTGGTTACAGCTTGGGTGGACAGGGGACTTGGACGCTTATGATTTGTATATATGGCCTCTACCATTCATGAGCGGCCTTTAAACGATATTATCCCTGACATAAAATCATGGAAATAAAGAAGAGAAATTTTTCTACCTGCTGAGTTATCAGCAGTCATTGCCCGACCCTCCTTGGTCCTAGCTTGGGTGAATCGAGGACTTGGACGCTTATGATTTGTATATATGGCCTCTACCATTCATGAGCGGCCTTTAAACGATATTTTTTTTATGACAAAATCATGGAAATAAAGAGGAGAAATTTTTCTACATGCTGAGTTATCAGCAATCATTGCCTGACCCTCCTTGGTCCTAGCTTGGGTGAATAGGGGACTTGGACGCTTATGATATGTATATATGGCCAGTATCTAGGGCATTATCACTGTCTCTAGCCTCTACCATTTATGAGTGGCGTTTAAAAGATATTTTTTCTATGACAAAATCATGGAAATAAAGAAGACAATTTTCCTACCTTCTGAGTTATCAGCAGCCATTTCCAGGCCCTCCTAGGTTACAGCTTGGGTGCAGAGGGGACTTGGGCGTGGGTTATATGTATATATTGCCAGTCTCTATGGCATTATCACTGTCCCTTCTTCAGCCTTTCATGGCCATCATTAAAACGATTTTTGTTTTTCATATGAGACAAAAACATGGAAGTAAAAAAGACAATTTTCTTTCATATGAGACAAAACATGGAAGTAAAAAAGACAATTTTTTTTTCATATGAGACAAAAACATGGAAGTAAAAAAGACAATTTTTTTTTCATATGAGACACAAACATGGAAGTAAAAAAGACAATTTTTTTCATATGAGACAAAAACATGGAAGTAAGAAAGACAAATTTTTTTTCATATGAGACAAAAATATGGAAGTAAAAAGCAGGATTTTTTTTTTCATATGAGACAAAAATATGGAAGTAAAAAAGACAATTTTTTTTTTTCATGAGACAAAAACATGGATGTAAAAAAGACAATTTTTTTTTTCATATGAGACAAAAACATGGAAGTAAAAAAAAGACAATTTTTTTTTCATATGAGACAAAAACATTGGAAGTAAAAAAGACAATTTTTTTTTCACATGAGACATAAACATGGAAGTAAAAAAGATAATTTTTTTTCATATGAGACAAATACATGGAAGTAAAAAAGACAATTTTTTTTCATATGAGACAAATACATGGAAGTAAAAAAGACAATTTTTTTTCATGAGACAAAAACATGGAAGTAAAAAAGCCTTTTTTTTCATATGAGACAAAAACATGGAAGTAAAAAAGACATTTTTTTTTTCATACGAGACAAAAACATGGAAGTAAAAAAGACAATTTTTTTTTCATATGAGACAAAAACATGGAAGTAAAAAAGACATTTTTTTTTTCATGAGACAAAAATATGGAAGTAAAAAAGGCAATTTTTTTTCATATGAGACAAAAACATGGAAGTGAAAAAGACATTTTTTTTTTCATATGAGACAAAAACATGGAAGTAAAAAAGACAATTTTTTTTTTCATATGAAACAAAAACATGGAAGTAAAAAAGACAATTTTTTTTTCATATGAGACAAAAACATGGAAGTAAAAAGACAATTTTTTTCATATGAGACAAAAACATGGAAGTAGAAAAGACAATTTTTTTTCATATGAGACAAAAACATGGAAGTAAAAAAGACAATTTTTTTCATATGAGACAAAAACATGGAAGTAAAAAAGACAATTTTTTTTCATATGAGACAAAAACATGGATGTAAAAAAGACAATTTTTTTTTTCATATGAGAAAAAAACGTGGAAGTAAAAAAGACAATTTTTCCTGGGTACCAAAAATGATAAAAATTATGGAGAATATGTCTTGAACTCATTTTAATTCTGGAAGTTACTGAATTATTTTTCGCTTCTCTCAGGTGATATCTGATAAACTTGAGTTTGATTTGAGATTGGCTAGCTTTCAGGTAAGACGAAATTCATTGTGGGTATACATTTGGTATGGCTATATTTTGGGGGATATTTGTCTTTCCAAAAGATGGTCTTTATAAGGTTTTTTTGATTGTTTATTTTGCCAAAAGATAGTCTTTTCTAATTTTTTATTTATTGGCTATCTTTTCAAGAGGTGGTTTTTAAACTCGTTTTTATTGGCTATCTTTTCAAGAGATGGTTTTTTAAACTTTTATATTGGCTATCTTTCCAAAATATGGTCTTTTCAACTTTTTTAATTGGCTATCTTCCCAGAAGATGGTCTTTTAAACTTTTTTTTTATATTGGCTATCTATCCAAAAGATGGTCTTTTAAACTTTTTTATATATTAGCTATCTTTCCAAAAGATGGTCTTTTCAACTTTTTTTAATTGGCTATCTTTCCAAAAGATGGCCTTTTCAACTTTTCTTATTGACTATCTTTCCAAAATATGGTCTTTTCAACTTTTTTTAATTGGCTATCTTCCCATAAGATGGTCTTTTAAACTTTTTTTTATATTGGCTATCTTTCCAAAAGATGTTCTTATCAACTTTTCTTATTGGCTATCTATCCAAAATATGGTCTTTCCAACTTTTTTTATTGGCTATCTTTTCAAGAGATGGTTTTAAAACTTTTTTTATTGGCTATCTTTTCAAGAGATGGTTTTAAAACTTTTTTTATTGGCTATCTTTTCAAGAGATGGTTTTAAAACTTTTTTTATTGGCTATCTTTTCAAGAGATGGTTTTAAAACTTTTTTTATTGGCTATCTTTTCAAGAGATGGTTTTAAAACTTTTTTTATTGGCTATCTTTTCAAGAGATGGTTTTAAA
This sequence comes from Palaemon carinicauda, assembly GCF_036898095.1. Taxonomy (NCBI): domain Eukaryota; kingdom Metazoa; phylum Arthropoda; class Malacostraca; order Decapoda; family Palaemonidae; genus Palaemon; species Palaemon carinicauda. The sequence continues at coordinate 61,084,494 of NC_090750.1, read as the reverse complement.
ACTTTTTTTATTGGCTATCTTTTCAAGACATGGTTTTAAAACTTGTTTTATTGGCTATCTTTTCAAGGGATGGTTTTAAAACTTTTTTTATTGGCTATCTTTTCAAGAGATGGTTTTAAAACTTTTTTTATTGGCTATCTTTTCAAGAGATGGTTTTAAAACTTTTTTTATTGGCTATCTTTTCAAGAGATGGTTTTAAAACTTTTTTTATTGGCTATCTTTTCAAGAGATGGTTTTAA
>NC_090750.1:61074255-61076755 GCF_036898095.1 Palaemon carinicauda | reverse complement strand
ATTTTAATTTTATTAAATAATGCCAAGAACATTTCTGGCGAACAAATTATATAAACTAGTGACCATAACTTCTCTCAGCCACATCATTACAAAAGGTTTTACAGCCAAATTACCATCATTAAAAAGAAATATTTTTATTATGCTATGAAAGCATTTCATTCAGCTCAGTAAATAGTATGATTAATGTTAAAAAAAATGAAAGTTTGAACGCTTACTTTAATCCAGCTGAACTTGTCTGCACATCTGTTCAAACGAGCAGTGAAGAGACTCCTTGTTTTGTTAGTCTGTTTGTTCAATTTTTTTTTTTTTTTTCATCATGCAATGCAACAGACGAAGTAACTGTTTAATGTAATACCTCTTAACGAGATAGATCCCTCGAGCTTCGCTGATCCTTCTTGCTGAGTTAAAGAATTTTGCAATGTTGCTATATTTCGACCATTTTTCTGGCTAGATCAAATTAAATTATCAAAACAAATGCTACAGTTTACCCGTTTTCCTTTTTCGATTAAATCATATTATCCTAGCTAATGCTATAGTTTACCCTTTTCAATGCTATATATCATCCGAACAAATGCTATAGTTTACTTTTTTTTTGTTTCTTGATCAAATCATATTATCCTAACAGATGCTATAGTTTACCCTTTTTTCTTTCTTGATCAAATGATATTATCCTAAAAAAGGCTTTAGTTTACCCTTTTCTGTTTCTTGATCAAATGATATTATCCTAAAAAGGCTTTAGTTTATCCTTTTCTATTTCTTGATCAAATCATATTATCCTAACTAATGCCATAATTTACCCTTTTCTGTTTCTTGATCATATCATATTATCCTAACAAATCCCATTGTTTACCCTTTTCTGTTTCTTGATCAAATCATATTATCCTAAAAAATGCCATAATTTACCCTTTTCTGTTTCTTGATCATATCATATTATCCTAACAAATCCCATTGTTTACCCTTTTCTGTTTCTTGATCAAATCATATTATCCTAAAAAATGCCATAATTTACCCTTTTCTGTTTCTTGATCATATCATATTATCCTAACAAATCCCATAGTTTACCCTTTTCTGTTTCTTGATCAAATCATATTATCCTAAAACATGCCATAATTTACCCTTTTCTGTTTCTTATTCAAAACATAGCATCCTAAAAAAAACCATAATTTACCCTTTTCTGTTTCTTGTTCAAAACATATTATATTAGAAAAGACCATAATTTACCCTTTTCTGTTCCTTGGTCTAATTATATTATCCTAAAAATGCCAGTTTATCTTTTTATGTTTCCAGATCAAATCAGATCCTAAAAAAAAAATGCCATAATTTACCCTTTTCTGTTTCTTGATCAAATCATATTATCCTAAAAATGCCAGTTTATCTTTTTCTGCTTCTTGATCAAATCAGATCCTAAAAAAAAATATAGTTTACATGTTTTACAAAATTTTTATTTCTTTATAAAATTAACATTTAGAAAAAAGGCAATTTTTAACAGACGATCATAAATTTCAAATCCAAAAGAAAACTATTGTGAAGAATACGTTTTAAAACATCCCTTGAGCAATGTTTATAGCTGTACCTATTCAATGCCTCGCCTCGCTTTTATCACTCGCAATTTCGCTTTGGAGAAACAGCAATTTCATCGAAAATAGTGAGTTAGACTTTCCCCAGAGCAAGAGAAAAAAAAAAGGAAAAACAGACACTCCCAACGAGGAGGAAGAGTCATCAAGACCAATTTGTTGTCAAATCCCATTTGGGTCGAAGCACTTCTCCTCTTGCTTCTCTTCTTCATCTCCTCTCGGGGAGGAGATCACTATTTTCGAAACCCTGCTTCAGGATGTTGGTGAGGGTAGCGCCCTTCACACACACACACACACACACACACACACACGTACACACACAGTTTTGTACCGTCAAATAAGGGGTTAGACTTCTCTTCTTGCTTCTCTTTATCTCCTCAGATTCGAATAGGAGATCACTATTTTCGAAACCCTACTTAAGTATGTTGATGAGGGTAGTGCCCTTCACAAAACACACACACACACACACGGTTTGGTACCGTCAAATAAGGGGTTAGACTTCTCCTCTTATTCTCTTCATCTCCTCTCGGGGAGGAGATCACTATTTTTGAAACCCTGCTTCGGGATGTTGGTGAGGGTAGCGCCCTTCACACACACACACACACACACACACACACACACGTACACTTACATACACACAGTTTGGTACCGTCAAACAAGGTGCTAGACTTCTCTTGCTTCTCTTCATCTCCTCTCGGAGAGGAGATCACTATTTTTGAAGCTGCTTCAGGGTGTTAGTGAGGTTAGTGCCCTTCACAAACACACACACACACGCTCACATACACACACATACACACACACAGTTTGGTACCGTCAAATAAGGGGTTAGACTTCTCCTCTTGCTTCTCTTCAACTCCTCTCGGAGAGGAGATCACTATTTTTGAAGCTGCTTCAGGGTGTTAGTGAGGGTAGTGCCCTTCACACAC
>NC_090750.1:61069255-61071755 GCF_036898095.1 Palaemon carinicauda | reverse complement strand
GACAAGATCATGAAAACTCTCCAAACGTTCAAACCAAATTGCTCTACCCAAGAGCAAATGGAGTCTCCCCGGATAGACTAAAAAGTCTTTCAGACATTCTAAATCCTTCTCTCTCTCTCTCTCTCTCCTCTCTCTCTCTCTCTCTCTCTCTCTCTCTCTCTCTCTCTCTCTCTCTCTCTCTCTCTCTCTCTCTTTGCGCCGTCCAAGTGATGACTATAGGACATGCGAGGAAGAACGAGAATTTTAAACATAAATATATATAATTGTAACCTTAGAAATGCATTCTCTTTGCTTCTTGTATGTCCTATTTTATCACACACTGGTAAAAAAAACTATAATTTTCATCGGAAATTCTCCGTAGAAATATAGTTCTTATCCGTATTTTACTAAAATACAGGGGGACCGTAACTTTACCGTACTTTGTTATTATCTTTTACGGGTTGGTGACCGTAACATCACTCCTTAACGTCACTATATCTGTTTTTAAAACGGTAAATACCCGTCAACATTTATTCAATGATTTTTACAGTTTTTTTGCGGGAAATTTTTAAGTGTATAATGGGTTTATCTATATAGATCTTTATCTCTACAATCCACGAATACATATATAAAAAAAACCCCTTTTGATATAACAACATTGAAGTCATTTTCAAGAATTTTGTTGGGATAAATTAGTAAGAATTTTAAAACATGCTTCATATTATTCATCTTTCCTTCATGAAAATGAAAGAAAGTCTTTAAAATATGACTTATTGGAAATTCAGGCTACTTTCAAACACCTTTCCAAAAATTTTATTGCCATATAATTTTCATTCGGGATTTTTAATACATGTTCTATAAAAATTGACAGGTTGTGGGGTTTTCAGTAGAGAGAGAGAGAGAGAGAGAGAGAGAGAGAGAGAGAGAGAGAGAGAGAGAGAGAGAGAGAGAGAGATTACATATAATTTTTATTTGGTAGTCTTAATAAGTGTTCAGTGAAAACTGACAGTGTGTGGGATATCCAATAGTGTAAAAGAGAGAGAGAGAGAGAGAGAGAGAGAGAGAGAGAGAGAGAGAGAGAGAGAGAGAGAGAGAGGGGGGGGGAGGCATTTCATATAATTTTTATTCAGGATTTTTAAAAATGCGCAATTTGTGGGATTTTCAATGAAGTAATATATATATATATATATATATATATATATATATATATATACATACATATACTGTATGTATATATATATATATATATATATATATATATATATATATAAAGAGAGAGAGAGAGAGATTAGATTAGATTTGTAAATAGATTTATAAAACCATGAAATAGACTTTTGTAGATAAGAACTATCTCATTCATATTATGCGTGGTCCAGAGGAGAGAGAGAGAGAGAGAGAGAGAGAGAGAGAGAGAGAGAGAGAGGAGAGAGAGAGAGAGAGAGTATCTTACATCTTACAATCTCACAGCAAAGGACAAATAAAAGATATAAAATAGTTGCAAGAAACAACACAGCCAGCCTCTTAAGCGTTCATTACTTACCATCACAAGGGAATTTTATCGTAAATATCCCTGGACACTTGTTCAATAAATTTCATTTTTCTTCTATATTTATTGCGATGCTTTTCGCCTTGGTGACTGAAGAATATGTTATGTTATGTTCCTGATTATTATCGTAATTATTATTAGTTAAAGATTGGGATTTTTTTTTTTTGGTGGGGAATAATGTCTTGGAAATATTTTTTTTAATATATTTCGAGAGATTCTCCTCTCCGTAATAAAAATCAAGTGTCTATAATATATATATATATATATATATATATATATATATATATATATAAATATATATATATATATATGTATATATATACACAGTATATATATATATATATATATATATATATATATATATATATATATATATACAGTACAGACATATATATGCATATATATATATATATATATGTATACATATATATGTATATATATATATAAATGTGTATGTATATATATATGTATATATATATATATATATATATATATATATATATATATGTATATATATATACACAGTATATATATATATATATATATATATATATATATATATATATATATATATACAGTATATATATATATATATATTTATATATATATATGTGTGTATATATATATATATATATATATATATATATATATATATATATATATATATATATATACTGTATATATATACAGTACAGTACAGACATATATATGCATATATATATATATATATATATATATATATATATATGTATACATATATATGTATATATATATAAATGTGTATGTATATATATGTGTATATATATATATATATATATATATAATTTCCTTCCGGTCACGCCCAGCGGCGTTGGTCGACGTATAACTACCCTGTCTCTCCCCGTCCCTCAGGTATGGGTGAGAGGGGGGTACCCCGAGACGAACACTGGGAAACCATAATTTCCCACAAGTTACTGAAACTGCCGTATTGTAGTT
>NC_090750.1:61056755-61059255 GCF_036898095.1 Palaemon carinicauda | reverse complement strand
TGACTGACGAGGACCGCTACCGCTGCTACGCCTGGGAACGCGAGAGGGAATCGGAGAGCCATTTGGACTATCGTATGGCTCAGTCCGGAGACGCGACTTGCAACGGCGTTTTCTCCGCTTATGATGGCTCCAAGACTCTGAAGATAAGGAAAGGTTAGAGGAAGCTGTTCGTTTGATACATTCTACCTTTCACAATTTGGTGTGTTGAATGTAGATGAGTTTATGATCTCGCAGTATAAGTGGTATTGATAAGAGTGAATTAGATTGGATATCGGAATTTGGTGCTTGGCCCTGGGAGTCCGTTCAGTGCTCAATTGTATGAAGTATAAGGTAGAAGAGATTGGATAGCAAAATGGAAGAAAGGAATCAGAGGCGAAAGTAAAGTAAAAAAGAGGGTAAACTCGGGCACACTATTCTTTGTTATTTCTCTCCCTCTTCTTTAATGAACGTTTAATAGCTTATATATGAAAGATATATTTTAATGTTGTTACGGTTCTTCTCTTGAAGTTTATTTATTTCCTTATTTAATTTCCTCACTAGGCTATTTTTCCCTGTTGGAGTCATTGGGGTTTGTAGCAACTTGCTTTTCCAACTAGGGTTGTAGCTTAGCTAGTAATAATAATAATAATAATAATAATAATAATAATAATAATAAGAGTTATGGATGAGAGTGAGTAGGATTGGATTAGGAAATTTGGGCTATATAGCCCAGCGCTGGTGCTTGTGAGGCCATTCAATGCTCGCTTGCAATATACAAAAGGAAGAAATGATTTGACAGCGAGAAGGAAGAAAGGAATCTGGGGTGAAGTTACGTAAAGTAAAGGGATACGAATTCACAATTCATTATCATCATGTCCTCCTATACCAATTCCCTAATATCGCAAGAGGGTCTGCCCCTCTCTTTCATTCTTCTCCTGTACTTCTCTTTCTCCCTTTTTCCTTAATCTTTTCCATCCCGAGTACCTGCCTTTGAGCTATAAACTGGATTGTATCCAGGGATACTCTTCCTTTCCCCATATTCCCCACTTCCCTATTCTTATTATTATTATTATGTCCTCCTACGCCTATTGACGCAAAGGGCCTCGGTTAGATTTCGCCAGTCGTCTCTATCTTGAACTTTATGTCAATACTTCTCCATTCACCATCTCCCACTTCAAGCTTCATAGTCTTCAGCCATGTAGGCCTGGGCCTTCCAACTCTTCTAGTGCCTTGTTTATTGAATGTAGACGTGTTTAATTGTTATTGATGAGATGGGGTCATAGGTACCCATAACAAGAACCAATGGCCATTGGATTAATGGATTAATTTTCTAAGATTCCAAGACAAGTTTAATGTAAAGCGTTTGATGATATCTACATGAAGAAAAACATATATAAACGTTTTCAATTTTTTGTAAGGTTTTCCGAAAACAACTTACTCCTATACTTTGTGACGGCCGGGAGAAGGTTGTGACTTAAAGACAGTAAGAAAGCAACTGAGTAAATTTATTATAGAACACTCTCCTTTATATACAAAAGCTCAAAGCAACAAGAAATTTCATGTTCAAAAACAGACACTGTTACAGAGGAGAAAAGCAGACATGTTTATTCTGGTTCTTTTTAGTGCGAGGGAAGAGCGAAGATACAAGCATAATATATACACAAAATGAACTATGTACGATCGTGTGACACACGGTTGGTACAACTTCATTGAAAGGTTTAAATGCCGCTCATGATTGGCAGGGGCAAGGGACACTGACATCACCCTAGCTAGCAGGACAATGCCCTACAGACTGACCCTATATACATATGATCAGTGCCCAACCTCCCTCTCCACCATTCTAGGACTAGGTGGGGCCAGGCAATGGCTGCTGATGACTCACCAGGTAGACATATAGGCTTCCCAAATTCACCCCCATCCTTAGTACACAAGGATGGTGAGGTTGCAGTCAGTATAAGAAACTATCGAGCTTGAGGGGGACTCGAACCCCAATCCGGCAGAACGCCAGGCAGGGACCTTTCCAGTATTCAGCCACTACAAGAAACTATCGAGCTTGAGGGGGACTCGAACCCCAATCCGGCAGAACGCCAGGCAGTGACCTTTCCAGTAGACCACCACAACCCCTTTAGAGGAGAAAAATACAAAACGAATTGTTACGCTCTCCGCTTATGAACTAAGTCATATCCGAAAACTTACACACGGCCATGGCTCGTAATATCCTTCTATGATGTCATAACGCAGAATTTTCGACGGACTTTACGAGACGTGTATGAGAATAAAGGAAAGTTCTCTTCTGAAAGCACGAATGCTGTACAGAAAATGCTCTTTTTTTCAGGGTGGTTTAGGTGATGCAGTAATATGGAAGATAAAGAAATTTTCATGTGGGTGACCTTAGGAGTAAATCAAATTTATAGGACAACAACATTAGCTACAGCAACAACAACAACAACAATAACAATAATAATAATAATAATAATAATAATAATAATGATAATAATAATAATAATAATAATATTATCGG
>NC_090750.1:61046755-61049255 GCF_036898095.1 Palaemon carinicauda | reverse complement strand
TATTTATGAAAAATTACACGACCATGGCAATAGTCTTATAGAAGACCTTTTCAATAATTCTAATAAGTGTTTCTCATTATTACTGTATTTAGAGTAATTTATTTTGATTGCTCATTATTTTTCATATCGTTGATTTATTTCCTTATTTCCTTTCCTCACTAGGCTTTCATCCATGTTGGAGCCGTTGGTCTTATAGCATCTTGCTTTCCCAACTAGGGACGTAGCTTAGATAGTAATAGTAATAATAATAATAATAATAATAATAATGATAATAATAGTAGTAGTAGTAGTAATAGTAGTAGTAGTAATAATAATAATAATAATAATAATAATAATATGATTGACCTCTTACCCTGAGCATTCTTTGACCTTATTCCTACGCAGCCGGGAACTACAGCGGATGTGTATTTCCCTCGTGGGTGACCAATCATCGCCGATGGCACGCCCTCGACAAGGGCGCCTCATACTCCGTGTCCCGACACAACACCACCCTGAGGCTCCACCACGCCCACAATCAGAGAGTTCAGTCCGCCACCATGGAACAGATGCAGAGCTATAATGAAGGTAGGTCAACGTTCGAAATTTCCTATTTGATTGATTTATAAATTTCTTTAATTACTTTTTTTTATGAACTGAAATTTTTTTTTACTACCTCCGCCAACGAAGTTAGGAGGAGGTTATGTTTTCGCCTCTGTTAATTTATAAATTACTTTAATTACTTCGAACTTTTTTTATGAACTGAAATTTTTTTTTACTACCTCCGCCAACGAAGTTAGGAGGAGGTTATGTTTTCACCTCTGTTAATTTATAAATTGCTTTAATTACTTCGAACTTTTTTTTTATGAACTGAAATTTTTCTTATTACCTCCGCCAACGAAGTTGGGAGGTTATATTTTCGCCCCTGTTTGTCTGTTTGTTTGTGAACAATTTCTTGGCCACAATTTCACTCATAGAGTTGTGAAACTCTCAAGGATTAATTATTATGTTGAGACGTGGAAGTGATTCAATTTTGAAAGCCCTGGGTCAAAGGTCAAGGTCGAGCAAACGTTTGACCGACTTAACTCTAACCTTAAACCCCAAGTTCACTCATGGTTGCCTCAAAGACTTCAAATACGCCTGTGGTCTAAATTGATTCTGGGAAAGGCAAGCTGGTTTCAAGAGATAAGCTGCCGTGGTGGAGGTCTTCACTCATCGTGCTTTTTCAGTTTATCAATTTATATCCTTTATTTTGCATTAATTAACTGTTTGGTGGTTTAGATTTCACAATCATGTCTGTATTAGTTGTAATCTCTAAGTCTAAAAGGTATTTATTAACTATAATTCATCGTATGAATCCAAGATTATGTATCTTCCTAACCCTTTTTACATTGAATAATCTATTTGTATGATTAATGTGTCTTCGAAAACTTAATTCAAGAAAGAATTACACTGATGTATGAATCCTACTAGTATATATTTTGTTCCCTCAAACAAAGTGATCTGTTTATATTATTTATTCTTTTCAATACTTTCTTTTCCCTTCTTGAAGTAACCTAATATGTAACAGCTATGGAAATATGACACACGCTTTAGACTTTATGAATTTTTATCTGAAATAAATTTCTTAGAAAACCACGAAAGAAACTTTTATCAACTTATTATTATATACATCATCATCATCATCATCATCTTCATCATCATCATCATCATCAGCCGACACGAGTTCACTGCATAACAAAGGCCTCAGACATGACCTTCCACTTGCGTCTGTTTGCGGTCTTTCTGTGCCGGTTCACACTGCAAACTTGCTTACTTCGTCAGTCCATCGTCTTCTCTTCCTTTCCCTGCTTCTTATACAATATCTAGGGACTCCATGTCCTTCCACTTGCGTCTGTTTTTCGTCTTTCTGTGCCGCCAGTCCACACCCGCAATCTTTCTTAGTTCGTCGATCTATCGTCTTCTCTTCCTTCCCCTGCATCTCTCACAATCTCCAGGGACCCACTGTGTTATTCTTAATGTCCATTTATTGCCTGTCATTCTCATTATATGTCCTGCCCGTGTTCATTTCTTTTTCTTTCATATCAGAATATCCTCTTGTTTAGTTTTTTCTCGTATCCATGTTGCTCTTTTTCCATCTAGTGTTATTCCCATCATTATTCTTTCTATAGCTCTTCAAGCTATAACAATACGCATTAACATTATTCTTCATAATTCCGTCTTGTCCTCTATACCCAAGGGCCTCATGAAATATGTATTGAAACAAACACCCTAACGTATGTTCCATAATAAACACCTTATCAACATCTATTTTCAATACAAACGGTTTTGTCAATTGTATAATAGTTCTCCTGCTCAGTATTACTCTTGACTAGTCCCAAGTTGATGTTCAATATTTCTTTTATATGATTCTGAATCTTTTACATCAAACAGTCTTCGTTTGGAAAACTATTTATTTCTTTGATTTTATATTTTCATTCTGATGTTTTTTTTTTTTTTTTTTTTTTTTTTTTTTTTTTTTTTT
>NC_090750.1:61031755-61039255 GCF_036898095.1 Palaemon carinicauda | reverse complement strand
GTGTATTTCCACGTATTTATGCATGCGCTGTATGTCTTTCATACACTGCTGTGTCTTTGAATTCAACTCGTATTTTTCTTTACGAGTTATTTCATTGATTACTTTTCTTATTAATACACTATTGCAAATTATCTTCATCCCTTCATTGGGTTCATATTTACTAATTTTGGAAATTTAAAAAATTTATAATTTGGAAGGTAATTTCAAGTTAACTTCAACTGTAAGAAAATTCATTGTCTGTGTACTGTTGATGTTTTGAAATTAGATAATATTTATTGTCTGTGTGCTGTTATTGTTTTTAATTTGAATAATATTCAATGTTTGTGTACTGATCCTGTTTTGAATTTATTTTTCAATTAATCTTTCTCATAAGGAACATTTAAATTCTAACCCTGTATTACAGAACTCTCTTATACCTAAATATAATTATTACTTTTTTGCAAAAATAATTAACAGTAACGATTACTCCACTTATACAATAATACTTTGGAGTGAGGATTTATCAACTGGTTTCCATCAATAGTTACCTGTCATGAAAAGCTAATTACTCTTCCATGATTATAGGTGGGGCGCCCAGCAGGCGGCAGTGCCCTTTCGTGGGCGTGTGGGTGGCAGGTGAAGGGGACTGCCGAAGAGACGTGACGCATTTGAGGGCAGGCTGCGTCTCGCTTTATAACCTGCACTTTGTCCATGCCTGCCCAGATGAAACTACTAAGCATGGTAGGTCAACGTTAAAATTTGTTTATCGTCAGGACGATGATCTGAACCCAGACTTTTTTTTTTTTTTTTTTTTTTTTTTACAGTTATTATTTCCTGTTTTATTAGTATGATTCCACAGTTACAAGGATTTTGGATGTCTCAAAGACTTCTCAGTCCATCTGCGGAGACTCCATTTACTCTTGGGGAGAGAGAGAGAGAGAGAGAGAGAGAGAGAGAGAGAGAGAGAGATGTACAAGGATTGTGAATGTCTCAAAGACTTTACTCCATCCAGGGTGCTATTTTCTCTTGGAGAGAGAGAAAGAGAGAGAGATATGTACAAGGATTTTAGATGTGTCAAAGATTTTTTACTCCATTCGAGGAGACTCCGTTTGCTCTTGAAGAGAGAGAGAGAGAGAGAGAGAGAGAGAGAGAGAGAGATATGTACAAGGATTTTGGATGTGTCAAAGATTTTTTACTTCATCCGTGGAGACTCCGTTTGCTCTTGAAGAGAGAGAGTTACAAGGATTTTGGATGTCTCAAAGACTTTTTAGTCACTCCTCGGAGACTCCATTTTGCTCTTCGGTAGAACAAATTAGTTTGTTTAGAGAGTGTTTATGATCTTGTCTAGCTTATTCTTGAATTTGTTTACCATGGTACTTAATACTAAATCCGCTAGAAGTCTGTTCCATATATTGGTTATTTTTTATGTAAAGAGGTTACTGCATTGAGTGGTGCCTGTGTGTGTGTTTGAGATATATATATATATATATATATATATATATATATGTGTGTGTGTGTGTGTGTGTGTGTGTGTGTTATATATATACATATATATATATATTTATATATATATATATATATATATATATATATATATATATATATATATATGTATATATATATATATATATATATATATATATATATTTATATATACATATATATATATATAGAGAGAGAGAGAGAGAGAGAGAGAGAGAGAGAGAGAGAGATAGAGAGAGAGAGAGAGAGAGAGTCAAAAGCACACCAACTGGTCATTTCGCTCCCTAATGACATAATCAGGATTCAAGTCAAACACGGTTTTCACATTTCCTTCTGAATATGTTCAATGTTCCCACGTCATTTTGAACGTAACATATCACTCATAATGAAAAAGGTGGAGTGTGCTGGTAAAACAATTCCTGAATCTCATACGAACATGTTTGAATTTATTTCTCTTTCGCTAAGTTTGCAATATTCCTATACGAAGTTGACACGAAGAGAGGAAATTGTACAGAACGTGTTTTTTTTTTTTTTTTTTTTTTTTTTTTTTTTTTTTTTTTTTTTTTTTTTTTGTGGAAATGCTTTTCAACGATAGGAAAATGTTTCATGTGCATATTTTGAAGTCCATTAAGCAAATCGTTTTTCTGATAGGAAATTCAAATCTTTAAATAGCTATCACAGGACAAGAGATATTTTTTTCTATTTTTTCAACCAATCCTATATTTAATCCCTTAGTGAAGAAACAGTCTCCCAAATATATTTCAGTATCTTGGAAAATACCAAATTGTATTTTTTTGCCGTAGTAAAATTATTCTTTTTAAAATGACTTTTAGTATGGAAATTATTATTGTTATCGATTTTTTTATTGTTTTGTTAATATTAATAGAATTATTTGTTTGTTTCAAATAGACAACGATTAAGTGAAATAGATTCCTCTGATCATGTTACAAATAAAAGTAAAAGATCAGATACAATACACTTTCTCACATTCTACTTTACCTCTGTCCCCGCTTCCTTTCTCTAATCTTGTTGTCCAACCTTGTTCAACTTTTACCTCCCCTCCCCAATCACTGGGCCATATATCTCAAATTCCATAACGTTTTCACCTTATAAAGGAATGTCTTTCGATTTAAATGGGGTCTTATAAAGTCACCCGTTTTCTTTCTCAGGCAAATGTTATGTATAAGTCACCCGTTTTCTTTCTCAGACAAATGTTATGTATAAGTCACCCGTTTTCTTTCTCAGATAAATGTTATGCAAAAGTCACCTGTTTTCTTTCTAAGGCTAAAGTTATACATAAGTTACCCATTTTCTTTCTGAGGCTAAAGTTATGCATAAGACACCCGTTTTCTCTCTCAGGCAAATGTTATGCATAAGTCACCCGTTTTCTTTCTCAAGCAAATGTTATGCATAAGTCACCTGTTTTTTTTTCTCAGGGAAATGTTATGCATAAGTCACCCGTTTTCTTTCTCAGGCAAATGTCATGCATAAGTCACCCGTTTTCTTTCTCAGGCATATGTTATGCACAAGTCACCCGTTTTCTTTCTCAGGCAAATGTTATGCATAAGTCACCCGTTTTCTTTCATTATGTATAAGTCACCCGTTTTCTTTCATTTTGTATAAGTATCCCGTCTTCTTTCTCAGGCAAATGTTATGCATAAGTCACCCATTATCTTTTTTGGGGTAATTTTATGCATAAGTCACCCATTTTCTTTATCAGGCAAATGTTATGCATAAGTCACCCGTTTTCTTTCTCAGGCAAATGTTATGCATAAGTCACCCGTTTTCTTTATCAGGCAAATGTTATGCATAAGTCACCCGTTTTCTTTCTCAGGCAAATGTTATGCATAAGTCACCTGTTTGGTTTCTTGGGCTAATGTTATGCAAAGTCACCTGTTTTCTTTCTGGGGCTAATATGTTATGCATAAGTCACCCTTTTTCTTTCTCAAGCAATTGTTATGCTAAGTCACCTGTTTTCTTACAGTATGTATAAGTCACCTATTTTCTTTCTCAAGCATATGTTATGCATAAGTAACCCGTTTTCTTTCATTATGTATAAGTCACTCGTTTTCTTTCTCAGGAAAATGTTATGCATAAGTCAACCGTTTTCTTTTTCAGGCAAATGTTATACATAAGTCCTCTGTTTTCTTTCTTCATTACAAAACAAAGTTGTGTTTTTTACCAAATGAATTAACATCGCTCAATTCATTGTGAGAAATTCTGCCCAAGATAATCATCTCCTTTTTTTCTACCCTACAGCTTTCGTGTGCCACGGCCACTGGGCAGAGGCCGGTTCCATATTCGTCGTGGCATCTCCAGATGACCGGCCATCCCATCGCCTTTGCCTTATTGCCACGTCGATCTCGAACAAGGACAAACAATTGAATCACCCAAATAATAACACACAGATGCTGCAAGTGACAGCGCATGCGCATTCTTGCCAACGTCATCATGTGCCGCCGACAACCACTCTTAGCCTGAATCTAACGGCTCAAGGTGAGTCAAGTGATTTTTATTATTATTATTATTATTGTTATTATTATTGTTATTGTTGTTGTTGTTGTTGGAGCCTTTGTAGTTCGTTGGGACAGACCTGGTGTAAAATTTCAAAAGTTTTGACAGAAAAACAACACTTTGAAATGGAAACAAACACAATAACACCACCTAACCTAAGGTTCCCTACCTAACCTAACTTAGAAGCCTTATCCTTACCTACTTACTTACCAGGGAGAGACCCCACTCCCTTAGACTACCATATCCTTAGCTTACCCTAAGACTAAATCTCAACCCTGTGTTTGCTTCCAAACTGGCTTCATTCCTGCCAAGGAAACAATAAATTATCTTTCTTAGATCGTAAAACTAGCTTCATATTATTGTATTTCAGACCAAGATAAACAACAACTTCCCTCTGAACAAAATTGATTTGAAAAATATCAAGAAAGTTTACACCTGTCCCAACGAACTACAGTGATCCCTTATTATTAATACTATTATTATTATTGTTATTATTATTATTATTATTATTATTATTATTATTATTATTATTATTATTATTATTATTCATAATATTACTGATAAGATCAAGTTAATCTTCAAGAATTTCAAGCATTCACCTATAATTTACCTGGATGATATTTCATCATCCATAGGTGATACAGCAGTGGCCTGTTAAATCAGAGTTCAGTTGTTCAAATATCCAGATACTGTATATGGTTTTTGTTGTTATCTATACCCAGGTTAGATTGCCTATTTCTAAGGCAGATATATTAGCATTATCCTTATTGTTATCACTGATATCTTTGTTGAAATTGCTTAAAATAACATTTGCCACAATGCTATTTTGACACGACTTTGATTCACTTCAAAATTGCAAACCCACATCTAAACTATATATAAAAACGTCACTGAAATTATTTTCTCTATAATTACTTACATAGTATCCATAAAGCGTAAATTCGACATTATCCTATTGAGAAATTATTTTGCTTACGTCAGCAAAAATTCAGATCACTATACACAAGTCACCCGTCTTCTTTCTCATGCAATTGTTTTGAATAATTCACTGGGTTTTTTTCCTTATTATGCATAAGTCACACATTTTCTTTGTTTATTATGCATAAGCAACCTGTTTTGTTTTTGTATTATGCATAAGTCATCTGTTTTCTTTCTTTATTAAACATAAATCACCTGTTTTCTTTCTTTATTATGCATAAATCATCCGTGTTTTTTTTTATAGTAAGCTCAAGTCACCTGTTTCCTTTCTTTATTATACATCTGTCGCCAGCTTTCTTTCTTTATTATGCATAAGTCACCCATTTTCTTTCTTTATTATGCATCTCTCACCTGTTTTCTTTCTTTATCATGCATCTGTCACCCGTTTTCTTTCCTTATTATGCATCTGTCACCTGTTTTCTTTATATATTATGCATCTGTCACCCGTTTTCTTTCTTTATTATGCCTAAATTCCCTGTTTTCTTTCTTTATCATTCATAAGTCGCCCATTTTCTTTCTTTATTATGCATAAGTGACCCGTTTTCTTTCTCAGGCGAATGTTCCGTACCCGGCATCAGCAATGGAATGAGACCCGTGACCCCTCCACTTTTGATGACGTTACTAATCTCAGTCTCTAGTGTAATCGCATACGAATGGGAGATCTGCAGATGAAGATTGCAATGCTGGAAGACCCTTTGAAGACGCTGGAACTCAGGATTCCAGCGTCGACTCCTACACTAAGCTTTAAGTTTCATCCAAATTAGCCCTTTCGTGAAGTCCACAATTATAAACATTTGCATTTGATATGGATATGTTTATATGTATACCTTTAAGAATATATATATATATATATATATATATATATATATATATATATATATATATATATATATATACACATATATAGATATATATATATATATATATATATATATATATATATATATATATATATTAGGAGGTATATATGTATGTGTATATAATATATAGACATTTGTGTGTGTACTGATGAACATGTGTGAATGTTTGCATGTGTATGTTGATATTAATCATACATATTGCATTGTGATATATATTCTTTTAAATGTTTTTATGACCTTGATACAATTAGAATATATTTTGATAAAGCTATATAGCACATTTATATAAATCTAAAAGACGTGTTGAATAGGTATTATAAAGTATATAATATCTCTTAGAGAAAGCCATGAGCGAAGTCACTTATTTGATAATTGAGTATTTGTTAAGCTCCGAAAATTTACTATTATTATTTTTCATTATCTCAGAGAATGGTTGGTAGAATGGATATGACATTTGTATAATTATGTTCCTCATGATAAAAAGAGATAAAAGACTGATGGAGATAATTTTATACAGAATATTTGTTAAAATAAGTGGGTGGTTATTAATATTTTTGTAATGTTATTCTGTACCTCTTATGCCCTGTATGTAGAAAATAAAAAATAAAGGTTCTTCATATAGAATATTCTGTGGACAACAAAAGACGAATGATGGAAAAAGATATTATTGAGAGGAACATTTGAAACTATAATAATTCTTGATACTCCTATTATTATGTATCACCAAAATTTGATTGTAAATTAAAACGCTTGTGTTGTGTACCAGTTGCTAATTGTATATATTGTATTATACACAGTTATAATGTTAAGGTATAGAGCATATTCACCACATTTGTTATATTTACGCAGGTAATCAAATTTTGATTTTCGACACTCGATAATATAATAGAATTAAGGCACAATTATTAAAAAAAAAAAAAACATACAGACTAATCATTTATTTTGTTAATGTGAATATATGAATTCTCATGATTTCACAGAAAATAATAAATTCGGTTTTGTAAAAAGCGTTGATGCCAACACGGAAAAATAATGTGGTTTTTTATTGAAAGATATATAAAAGAAAATACATATTCCAAATAAAAAAAAAGAAATACATTATTATATTGTAAGTCTAATCTTGCTATTTGACAAACCAGATGTAAGAAATTTAGTAGAGTTACTAGAAATGTGTTTATTATGTGTGATGATTAGATGTCTTTTGGTTTTTATGCATAAAATTATATTAATTGACCAATTTTCTTCGACATGTGGAAGATTTTGGAAAAAAAAAAGATTGACGTTATAAGATAAGAAAAAAATATTTTACATTTTTCCCTTTTTGTTCATATAATTCTCATTAATTTTGAATAGAAAATACTTAGGAATGGTGATTCTGAAAATCTTGGGCTTTCATATTTTTTAAATCTTAAGATAAAACGGCACTAGTTCAGTCTAGCAGGAGAGGCATTGGACGGGGGTGGCAAACTACTGTACGCCTCTTAGCCAATATTATAAACACATTAATTATATGAATGGTCTTTTAAATCGTTGTGATAAATTGTTATTGGAGGTCGTAGGTCGACTAGGGATGTTTCATTTTCTATTGAAAGTCTTGCATTTATCGTTTTTTCCATAGATTGACTTGTGGAGATTATACAATTATAATACTATTGAAATGGTGGGGCAGATGTGTGTATATATATAT
>NC_090750.1:61011755-61014255 GCF_036898095.1 Palaemon carinicauda | reverse complement strand
TTTTAGTAAATCCTCCACTCAAAGGAAATCGTTCATTACTTGGATTAAGTAATATTGCTCGGTGGAATCAACTTTCGTTATGAACTGAGAATTACTAAAGAATTCATATTATTTTTCTTTATTTTGTTCAAGTATTAGACAAAAAGAATTCAGTTTTTGTTGAAATTATTATTATTATTATTATTATTATTATTATTATTATTATTATTATTATTATTTATATTTCTATTATTATTGTTATTATTATTATTATTATTATTATCATTATTATTATTATTATTGTTGTTGTTGATGTTGTTGTTATTATTATTATTATTATTATTATTATTATTATCATTATTATTATTACATGAGACTCTTTATCTATGTTAAGCAGCCCTTCAAGGAAAAAGACACTTCAAAATCAAACCATTGTTCTCTAGTCTTGGGTAGTGCTATAGCCTCTGTACCATTGTCTTAAAACAGAGTTCTCTTGCTTGAGGGTATACTCAGGCACACTATTCTATCTTTTTTCTCTTCCTCTTGTTTTTTTTTATATTTTTTTTTATAGTTAATAGTTTATAGTTGCACTGACTTGGTAGGGGTGCCCCTTTAGCTCGGAAGTTCCCTGCTCGTTGATTGGTTGGACAAGATAATTTTACAAATCAGCTAGTAGGAAACATTCTGAGGTAAAAGGACACCCCTGAGAGTCAGTAATCAATCAGTTAGTAGGAAACCTTTTCGATCTAAAAGGGCACCCCTGCTAGTCAGTAACCAATCAGCTAGTAGGAAACTTTTCCGAGCTAAAAGGGCACTCCTGCTAGTCAGTAACCAATCAGTTAGTAGGAACTGTATCGAGCTATAAGGGCACCCCTGCGAGTCAGTAACCAATCAGCTAGTAAGAAACTTTTCCGAGGTAAAAGGTCACCCCTGCGAGCCAGTAACCAATCAGCTGGCAGGACACTTTTCCGAGCTAAAAGGGCACTCCTGCTAGTCAGTAACCAATCAGCTAGTAGAAAACTTTTCCGAGCTAAAACGGCACCCCTGCTAGTCAGTAATCAATAAGCTAGTATAAAACTTTTCCTAGCTAAAAGGTCACCCCTGCGAGCCAGTGACCAATCAGCTGGTAGAAAACTTTTCCGAGCTAAAAGGGCACCCTTGAGAGTCGGTGCAAATGCGCCTCATTGAAAAGAAAATTAATATATTATTACGAGAAATATTTCTGAAAACGGAGAGTTTACAAGACGTTAATAAAGAGGAAGTTGTAAAATTTGTGTAGTTGATGGAATGTACTTTTGATGATGATTAATAGCATCACTTCTAGGTTCACATTTGTCTGTTTGTTCTTAATCTAATTTAGAGAACCGGTTCATTAGATTCTAGGGTAACATAACTTCTCGTTTCGTCTGTATTCTGTGTCTAGATTCAAAGTCTGCGAACTAAAATGATAACTTTAATGTTTTATTTTGTTTGTTTTATCACTTGCATCTATTGTTTGTTTTTTTTCTACTAAATAGATTATTTTACAATGTACCCTTTTGAAAATTTGATTTCTAATTCTTATATTTGTCTCATCCCTTGCAGGTATTTTTTTAAATACATATATTAGCAATTTATCATTTTGAAATTCGATCATTAATTCTCTTTTATTTTACTTTGCCTGCTAAATACATCTTTTGTTTTTTTTAAGAATTAATTTTTTGAAGATTCCATCACTATTTCTCTTTGGTGAATTTAATTTTTTCAACAGATATTCCATAAAGGAATATTAATTACCATTTCATTGCATTTCTTGAATAATCTTTTGACAAGGATATCCATTCTAGTTGATTTTGTATGTTATTAATGTTTTGCTTTATAAAAGAATATATTTTATTAAAAAAGAAAAAATTATCATATGTAATATAGGAAGGAGACCCTCTTAAATTGAGGAATTAAGTAGACAAGTAATATTTGTAACAATGTCAATATCATATACAGTATGGTTTAATTTGCTTCTTCATTAAATATTTTATTAATTTGTTTATATTTTATTAATGATTATTCATTATTTCTGAAAAATTAGGCAATGGCAATAGTCTAATAGAACACCTTTTCAATAATTCTAATAAGTGTTTCTCATTATTACTGTTTTTAAAGTATTTTATTTTAATTGTTCATTATTTTTCATATCGTTTATTTATTTCCTTATTTCCTTTCCTCACTGGGCTTTTTTCCATGGTGGAGCCCTTGGTTTTATAGCATCTTGCGTTCCCAACTAGGGTTGTAGCTTAGCTAGTAATAGTAATGATAATGATAATAGTTGTAGTAGTAGTAGTAGTAGTGATAATAATAATAATAATAATAATAATAATAATAGTAGTAGTAGTAGTAGAAGTAGTAGTAGTAGTAATAATAATAATAATAATAATAGTAGTAGCAGTAGTAGTAGTAGTAATAATAATAATAATAATAATAATAATAATAATAATATGAAACCTATGATTGATATCTGACCCTAAGCATTCTTTGACCCTATTCC
>NC_090750.1:60991755-61006755 GCF_036898095.1 Palaemon carinicauda | reverse complement strand
ATAATCTATAAAGTATATATAGTTATCAAATAGATCGGTTTGTTATTACATTGTGCACTTTAATTACTGCTAAGTTATTACTGTTATTATTAATATTATTTCTAGTAATATCAATACTCATTTCAGATAGTAACAACGTTTGTCATTCTTTCAAACGTACATTCAAACACAAATCCAAAGATATCTTAATTATTTATATTGTTTTTTTTTTGTTTTTCTTTTTCAGTTCGAGTGGATATGTCTGTACAGTCTTCTACAAAAGAGACGGACACATTATTGAAATGCAACAAGGTAATTTGTAATATATGTTATATCGTTTTACCTTATATAAAGTATATGGTATATGATACTTAATATTTGATACATATTTTATAACAGGTTATGTAAGATGTATGATATAATATATATACAGTATATATATATATATATATATATTATATATATATATATATGTGTGTGTGTTTGTGTGTATATATATATATATATATATATCTATATATATATATATATATATATAGATAGATAGATAGATAGAGATATATAATGTATATATATAACTATGTATATATATATATGTATATATATATACATATTATACGTGTGTATATATATATGAATATAGATATATATATATATATATATATATACATATACAGTACATATATATATATATATATATATATTGCATAGTATATTATATGTAGTAGATAATGTATAGTATATAATGCATGATATTTTACCTAGATATACTACCTTCAATGAAAGGAATTGTCCATCTTACCATAGTAGTTACTTTCAGATCGATTGGTATCTATAAAAGTAATTATATATTAGAAATGGTGGAATATACATTAGAATCAATTACTTACAAGGAAAAGTAAAAGCAAATTCAATATGATTTTATTAAGATTTTTTAATAGATGAATGAGTTATGTATATTACATGAATGTAAGAATAGAATATTATATACTTCTTTCCAAGGTTTTAGATTAATCGTGTTTTTACATTCACATATAGATTTTTTTCACATTCAAAAATTTTTAGGAAAGACGGTAATATCTGTTGAATTTTTTAAGAGGATTAAACGTTTTATATATATATATATATATATATGTGTGTGTGTGTGTGTGTGTGTGTATGTGTATGTATATATGTATGTATATTCATATATATATATATATATAGAGAGAGAGAGAGGAGAGAGAGAGAGAGAGAGAGAGAGAGAGAGAGAGATTGATTAATTGATTGATCTTCAAACCAAGATTTGTGTATAAGTAATTGTTTAGAGACGTAAATATTTGAAACCAACCTCATTCTATGATACAATTAAATCAATACGTTTATATTTACTTTGTGAAAAATAATTGCTTTTCCTTCTAATTAGTAAACAGGAAATATTGTACTGGTGATCTCTCTCTCTCTCTCTCTCTCTCTCTCTCTCTCTCTCTCTCTCTCTCACGCGAACTGATATAATGATATATATAATCAGTGAGAACAAAATAATTTTAATTATAATAGTAGTAGTAGTAATAACAAAAATAATAATAATATTAACAATGATAATAATAACATAATGATAATAGTAATAATATACAGTCATTATTCCATGATTACTAGGAATTGCAATATGATATTATATTACACGTAACAACAATATTAAAAAATATAATAATAATAATAATAATGATAATTCCATAATTATTAGTGGTTGCAATATAGTATTTTATTGCACGTAGCAAGAAAAAATGATAGTAATAATAATAATAATAATAATAATAATAATAATAATAATAATAATAATAATAATAATAATAATAATAAAAATAGTCATTATTCCATAATTTACTAGGTTTTGCCATATAATCTTGTATTACACGTAGCAACAATATTTATTATTATTAATAATAACAATAATGATAATAATAATAATAATAATAATAATAATAATAATAATAATAATAACAACAACAACAGCAACAGCCATTATTCCATAATTACCAGAGGTTGCAATATAATCTTTATTGCACGTAGCAAGAGGATTTTTCAAGACATGCGAACACAAATTTCCACTTAACCTTTGACATTGCGTAATTATCCTCATGATGAATATTCCCAGACACTTGCAGAATTAGTTTAGTGGAATATATGAATTTCTTAGATGGCGTGAGTACAGATTATTATAGCAACACTTTCATAATAATGAGAGTCACGAACCCCTGTTCTTGAGGTTACTGAATTATCAATGTTAAAAAAACTCCAGTTGTGCATGTTAATGTTATATATTGTATGTGTATATATATATATATATATATATATGTATGTATATATATATATATATATATATATGTATATATATATTACACATAAATATATATATATATGTGTGTATATATATACATATATATATCTGTATATATACAGTATATGTGTGTGCGTGTGCGTGTTTACGTGTATGCAGTATATTATTGCAAGCTAAGCTGCAACCCTAAGCAAGGGCTCTTACATGATTTTTTTTTTTAATCTCACTATACATTTCAGCCTAATGTTTATATTTTTTATGATATTTCCAATAATATGATTACTTCATAAAAGAGCTTCAGTTTGTAAACAAGTATTATTATTATTATTATTATTATTATTATTATTATTATTATTATTATTATTATTATTATTATTATTATTATTATTATTATTATTATTATCATTATTATTATTATTATTAGTGTTGTTGTTAATTTTGTTACACAATATATGGGATACTACGACAACTCGAGTACTGTACTTTGAATGGTAGTATCTTCAAGTCAGAGTTTAGTATAAGTTCAATTTTAAGTACAAGGTCGAGTTTAAGTACAATTTTTAGTTTTAATACAAGTTCGAGTTCAAGTTCAACCAAAAGTTCGAGTTTAATTACAAATTCAATATAGGTACAAATTCAAGTACAAGTTTGAGTTTAAATACAAGTTCGAGATTGACTGCAAGTTCGAGTATAAGTAGGTTCGAGTATATGTAGGCTACAAATTCGAGTTCAAGTACAGGTTCGAATTTAAGTACAAAATCGAGTTTAGGTACAAGTACGACTATAAGTACAAAATCGAGTTTAGGTACAAGTCCGAGTATAAGTACAAGTTCGAGTTCAAGCTACCTGAAACTACTCGATAACTCCTGTCTCTTTTCTTTCAGGTAACCGAGCCATTCGAGCCCAAGATGCGTGTCGACCTTTGTATTTCAACGACACGAAAGCTCCTCACATCACTCTTACCAGTAATTATTACTATTTCTGTATGAGATAACTCTTACGGAGTATAAACACACACACAGATATGTGTGTATGTATATATATATATATATATATATATATTCATTTATATATATTTATATATATAGTTATACATATATATATATATATATATATACAGTTATATGTATATATATATATGTATATATATATATATATATATTTACTGTATATATGTGTGTGTGTGTGTGTGTGTGTGCAAGCCCATATATTAGTGCACACACACACACACATATATATATATATATATATACACACACATATGTGTATGTACATTTATGTGTGTATTTCCACGTATTTATGCATGCGCTGTATGTCTTTCATACACTGCTATGTCTGTGAATTCACCTCGTATCTTTTTTACGAGTTATTTCATTGATTACTTTTCTTACGTATAAACTATTGCAAAATATCTTCATCCCATCATTGGGTTCATATTTACTAAATTTGGAAATTTAAAAATTGGATAATGTGATTAGGTAATTTCAAGTTAACTTCAACTGTAAGAAAATTCATTGTCTGTGTACTGTTGATGTTTTTGAATTTAAATAATATTTATTGTCTGTGTGCTGTTGTTGTTTTGAATTTGAATAATATTCATTGCTTGTGTACTGATCCTGTTTTGAATTTATTTTCAATTAATCTTTCTTATAAGGAACATTTAAATTCTAACCCTGTATTACAGAACTCTCTCATACCTAAACATAATTATTCCTTTTTTGCAAAAATAATTTACAGTAACGATTATTCCACTTTGTACAATAATACTTTGGAGTGATGATTTATCAACTGGTTTCCATCAATAGTTACCTGTCATGAAAAGCTAATTACTCTTCCTTGATTATAGGTGGGGCGCCCAGCAGGCGGCAGTGCCCTTTCGTGGGCGTGTGGGTGGCAGGTGAAGGGGACTGCCGAAGAGACGTGACGCATTTGAGGGCAGGCTGCGTCTCGCTTTATAACCTGCACTTTGTCCATGCCTGCCCAGATGAAACAACTAAGCATGGTAGGTCAAGGTTGAAATTTGTTATTGTCAAGATGATGATCTGAAACCAGACTTCCTCTCTTTTTTTTTTTTTTTTTTTTTTTTAAATTCCTGTTTTGGTATGATTCTACACCTACAAGTATTTCTAATGTCTAAAAGATTTTTGAGTCCATCCGGGGAGACTCCATCTGCTCTTGGAGAGAGAGAGAGAGAGAGAGAGAGAGAGAGAGAGAGATAGCGAGAGAGAGAGAGAGAGAGAGAGAGAGAGAGAGAGAGAGATGTACAAGGATTTTGGATGTCTCAAAGACTTTACTCCATCCGGGGTGCTATTTGCTCTTGGAGAGAGAGAAAGAGAGAGAGAGAGAGATATGTACAAGGATTTTGGATGTGTCAAAGATTTTTTGCTCCATCCGTGGAGACTCCGTTTGCTCTTGAAAAGAGAGAGAGAGAGAGAGAGAGAGAGAGAGAGAGAGAGATGTACAAGGATTTGGATGTCTCAAAGACTTTTTAGTCAATCATCAGAGACTCCATTTGCTATTGGGTAGAACAAATTAGTTTTTTTAAAGAGTTTTTATGATCTTGTCTAACTTATTCTTGAATTTGTTTACCCGCGTTACTTATTACTAAATCCGCTAGAAGTCTGTTCCATATATTGGTTATTTTTTATGTAAAGAAATTACCGCATTGAGTGGTGTCTGTGTGTGTGTGTGTGAGAGAGAGAGAGAGAGAGAGAGAGAGAGAGAGAGAGAGAGAGAACACCAACTGGTCATTTCGCTCCCTAATGACATAATCAGGATTCAAGTCAAACACGGTTTTCACATTTCCTTCGGAATATGTTCAATGTTCCCACGTCATTTTGAACGTAACATATCACTCATAATGAAAAAGGTGAAGTGTGCTGGTAAAACAATTCGTGAATCTCATACGAACATGTCTGAATTTATTTGTCTTTCCATAAGTTTACAATATTCCTAGACGAAGTTGACACGAACAGAGGAAATTGTGCAGAGCGTTTTTTTTTTTTTTTTTTTTTTTTTTTTTTTTTTTTTTTTCTAAGTTTGGGAAATGCTTTTCAGCGATAGGAAAATGTTACTTGTGCATATTTTGAAGTCCATTAAGAAAATCGTTTTTCTGATAGGAAATTCAAATCTTTAAATAGCTATCACAGGACAAGAGATATTTTTTTCTATTTTATCAACCAATCCTATATTTAATCCCTTAGTGAAGAAACAGTCTCTCAAATATATTTCAGTATCTTGGAAAATACTAAATTGTATTTTTTTTCCGCAGTAAAATTATTACTTTTAAAATTATTTTATTATTGAAATTGTTATTGTTATCGATTTCTGTTTGGTTTGTTAATATTAATAGAATTATTTGTTTGTTGCAAACAGACAACAATTAAATGAAATACATTCCAATGATTATGTTACAAATAAAAGTAAAAGATCAGATACAATACACTTTCTCACATTCTACTTTACCTCTGTCCCTGCTTCCTTTCTCTAATCTTGTTGTCCAACCTTTTTCAACTTTTACCTCATGGTGCAAATATGGTAGTTTCCTCACCAGTACCTCTCCCGCGATTGGCCTCCCCGCCCCCAAGCATTGGGCCATATGTCTCAAATTCCATAACTTTTTCACCTTACAAAGGAATGTCTTTTGATTTAAATGGGCTCTTATGAAGTCACCCGTTTTCTCTCTCAGGCAAATGTTATGTATAAGTCACCCGTTTTCTTTCTCAGGCAAATATTATGCATAAGTCACCTGTTTTCTTTCTAAGGCTAAAGTTATACATAGTTACCCATTTTCTTTCTGAGGCTAAAGTTATGCATAAGACACCCGTTTTTTCTCAGGCAAATGTTATGCAAGTCACCCGTTTTCTTTCTCAAGCTAAAGTTATGCATAAGACACCCGTTTTCTCTCTCAGGCAAATCCTATGCATAAGTCACCTGTTTTCTTTCTCAGGCAAATGTTATGCAAAAATCACACGTTTTCTTTCATTATGTATAAGTCACCCCATTTTCTTTCATTTCGTATAAGTATCCCGTTTTCTTTCTCAGGCAAATGTTATGCATAAGTCACCCATTTCCCTCTGGGCTAACATTATGCAAAAGTCACCCGTTTTCTTTATCAGACAAATGTTATGCATAAGTCAATCGATTTCTTTCTCAGGCAACTGTTTATGCATAAGTCACCGTTTGGTATATTGGGCTAATGTTATGCAAAGTCACCCGTTTTCTTTCTTGGGCTAGTATGTTATGCATAAGTCACCCTTTTTCTTTCTCAAGCATAAGTTATGCATAAGTCACCCGTTTTCTTTCATTATGTATAAGTCGCCTGTTTTTTTTCTCAGGCAAATATTATGCATAAGTCACCCATTTTCTTTCATAATGTATGGTTACCCGTTTTCTTTCTCAGGCAAATGTTATGCATAAATCACCCTTTTGGTTTTTTGGGCTAATGTTATGCAAAGTCACCCATTTTCTTTCTTGGACTAATAAGTTATGCCTAGATCACCCGTTTACTTTCTCGGGCAAATGTTATGCAAAAGTCCCCCGTTTTTTTTTTCTCAAACAAATGTTATACATAAGTCACCTGTTTTCTTTCTTCATTACAAAACAAAGTACTGTTTTCAATTAATATCACACAATCATTGCGAGAAATTCCACCCACGATAATTATCTCCTTTTTTTCCACCCCACAGCTTTCGTGTGCCACGGCCACTGGGCAGAGGCCGGTTCCATATTCGTCGTGGCATCTCCAGATGACCGGCCATCCCATCGCCTTTGCCTTATTGCCACGTCGATCTCGAACAAGGACAAACAATTGAATCACCCAAATAATAACACACAGATGCTGCAAGTGACAGCGCATGCGCATTCTTGCCAACGTCATCACGTGCCGCCGACGACCACTCTTAGCCTAAATCTAACGGCTCAAGGTGAGTTAAGTGATTTTTATTATTATTATTATTGTTGTTGTTGTTGTTGTTGTTGGAGCCTTTGTAGTTCGTTGGGACAGACCTGGTGTAAAATTTCAAAAGTTTTTAATCTAAGGTTCCTTACCTAACTTAACCTAGGAGCCTTATCCTTACCTACTTACTTACCAAGGAGAGATCCCACTCCCTTAGACTACTATATCCTTAGCTTACCCTAAGACTAAATCTCAACCCTGTGTTTGCTTCCAAACTGGCATCATTCCTAGCAAGGAAACAATAAATCATGTTTCTTAGATCGTAAAACTAACTTCATATTATTGTATTTCAGACTAAGATGAACAACAACTTCCCTCTGAACAAAATTGATTTGAAAAATATCAAGAAAGTTTACACCTGTCCCAACGAACTATAGTGATCCCTTATTATTATTATTATTATTATTATTATTATTATTATTATTATTATTATTATTATTATTATTATTATTATTATTACTGATAAGATTAAGTTAATCTTCAAGAATTTCAAGCATTCACCTATAATTTACCTGGATGATATTTCATCATCCATAGTTGATAAAGTAGTGGCCTGTTAAATCAGAGTTCAGCTGTTCAAATATCCAGATACTGTATATGGTTTGTGTTATTATCTATATCCAGGTTAGATTGCCTATTTCTAAGGCATATATATTAGCATTATCCTTATTGTTATCACTGATATTTTTGTTGAAATTGCTTAAAATAACATTTACCACAATGCTATTTTGACACGACTTTGATTTACTTCAAAATTGTAAACCCACATCTAAAGTATATCTAAAAACCTCACTGAAATTATTTTCTCTATAATTACTTACGTAGTATCTATAAAGCCTAAATTCGACATTAACCTATTGAAAAATTATTTTGCTTACGTCAGCAAAATTCAGATCACTATGCACAAGTCACCCGTCTTCTATCTCAGGCAAATGTTTTGAATAAGTCACTTGTTTTCTTTCCTTATGCATAAGTCGCACATTTTCTTTGTTTATTATGCATAAGCAACCTGTTTTGTTTTTGTATTATGCATAAGTCATCTGTTTTCTTTCTTTATTAAACTTAAACACCTGTTTTCTTTCTTTATTATGCATAAATCATCCGTGTTTTTTTTTTTTATAGTAAGCTCAAGTCACCTGTTTCCTTTCTTTATTATACATCTGTCGCCAGCTTTCTTCCTTTATTTTGCATAAATCACCCGTTTTCTTTCTTTATTATGCATAAGTCACCCGTTTTCTTTCTTTATTATGCATCTGTCACTCGTTTTCTTTCCTTATTATGCATGTCACCTGTTTTCTTTCTATATTATGCATCTGTCACCCGTTTTCTTTCTTTATTATGCATAAATTCCCCGTTTTCTTTCTTTATCATTCATAAGTCGCCCGTTTTCTTTCTTTATTATGCATAAGTGACCCGTTTTCTTTCTCAGGCGAATGTTCCGTACCCGGCATCAGCAATGGAATGAGACCCGTGACCCCTCCACTTTTGATGACGTTAATAATCTTAGTCTCTAGTGTAACCGCATACGAATGGGAGATCTGCAGATGAAGATTGCAATGCTGGAAGACCCTTTGAAGACGCTGGAACTCAGGATTCCAGCGTCGACTCCTACACTAAGCTTTAAGTTTCATCCAAATTAGCCCTTTCGTGAAGTCCACAATTATAAACATTTGCATTTGATATGGATATGTTTATATGTATACCTTTAAGAATATATATATATATATATATATATATATATATATATATATATATATATATATACATACATATATATATGTATATATATGCACATATATATGTATATATACGTATATATATAAATATATATATATATATATATATATATATATATATATATATATATATATATATATATATATATATTAGGAGGTATATATGTATGTGTATATAATATATAGACATTTGTGTGTGTACTGATGAACATGTGTGAATGTTTGCATGTGTATGTTGATATTAATCATACATATTGCATTGTGATATATATTCTTTTAAATGTTTTTATGACCTTGATACAATTAGAATATATTTTGATAAAGCTATATAGCACATTTATATAAATCTAAAAGACGTGTTGAATAGGTATTATAAAGTATATAATATCTCTTAGAGAAAGCCATGAGCGAAGTCACTTATTTGATAATTGAGTATTTGTTAGGCTCCGAAAATTTACTATTATTATTTTTCATTATCTCAGAGAATGGTTGGTAGAATGGATATGACATTTGTATAATTATGTTCCTCATGATAAAAGAGATAAAAGACTGATGGAGATAATTTTATACAGAATATTTGTTAAAATAAGTGGGTGGTTATTAATATTTTTGTAATGTTATTCTGTACCTCTTATGCCCTGTATGTAGAAAAAAAAAAAATAAAGGTTCTTTATATAGAATATTCTGTGGACAACAAAAGACGAATGATGGAAAAAGATATTATTGAGAGGAACATTTGAAACTATAATAATTCTTGATACTCCTATTATTATGTATCACCAAAATTTGATTGTAAATTAAAACGCTTGTGTTGTGTACCAGTTGCTAATTGTATATATTGTATTATACACAGTTATAATGTTAAGGTATAGAGCAAATTCACCACATTTGTTATATTTACGCAGGTAATCAAATTTTGATTTTCGACACTCGATAATATAATAGAATTAAGGCACAATTATTAAAAAAAAAAACATACAGACTAATCATTTATTTTGTTAATGTGAATATATGAATTCTCATGATTTCACAGAAAATAAAAAAATTCGGTTTTGTAAAAAGCGTTGATGCCAACACGGAAAAAATAATGTGGTTTTTATTGAAAGATATATAAAAGAAAATACATATTCCAAATAAAAAAAAAAGAAATACATTATTATATTGTAAGTCTAATCTTGCTATTTGACAAACCAGATGTAAGAAATTTAGTAGAGTTACTAGAAATGTGTTTATTATGTGTGATGATTAGATGTCTTTTGGTTTTTATGCATAAAATTATATTAATTGACCAATTTTCTTCGACACATGGAAGATTTTGGGAAAAAAAAAGATTGACGTTATAAGATAAGAAAAAAATATTTTACATTTTCCCCTTTTTGTTCATATAATTCTCATTAATTATGAATAGAAAATACTTAGGAATGGTGATTCTGAAAATCTTGGGCTTTCATATTTTTTAAATCTTAAGATAAAACGGCGCTAGTTCATTCTAGCAGGAGAGGCATTGGACGGGGGGCAAACTACTGTACGCCTCTTAGCCAATATTATAAACACATTAATTATATGAATGGTCTTTTAAATCGTTGTGATAAATTGTTATTGGAGGTCGTAGGTCGACTAGGGATGTTTCATTTTCTATTGAAAGTCTTGCATTTATCGTTTTTTCCATAGATTGACTTGTGGAGATTATACAATTATAATACTATTGAAATGGTGGGGCAGATGTGTGTGTGTGTATATATATATATATATATATATATATATATATATATATATATATATATATATATATATATATATATATATATGTATATATATATATATATATATATATATATATATGAATTTATACACGTATATGTAAATGGACAATATATATATATATATATATATATATATATATATATATATATATATATATATATATATATATATATATATATATATATATATATATATGAATTTATACACGTATATGTAAATGTACAATATATATATATATATATATATATATATATATATATATATATATATATATATATATGTATATACATATATATATATATATATATATACACATATACATACACATATACATATACATATACATATACTTCACCATATTCAAGAGTCGGTAATGAAATTTTGCTGTTTGATATGC
The DNA here is from genome assembly GCF_036898095.1 of Palaemon carinicauda. Lineage (NCBI taxonomy): Eukaryota > Metazoa > Arthropoda > Malacostraca > Decapoda > Palaemonidae > Palaemon > Palaemon carinicauda. The sequence goes on along the minus strand of NC_090750.1, from coordinate 60,995,602 downwards.
TTATACGATCCATGATGCAGTTTCAAGCAATCAAATAGTTATTATTAAATCCGTCATCTAAAGATGTTATGTGATAAGTAATAAATGGAAAAAATAACCAGAGAAAAAAAATGTGAATTTAAAATGTTTTCAATTGACTGATGTAATATTGAGTTAAAAAATTTCCTTTAAAATGTCTAACTTTATTATGTATTATAGTTATTTATTTTGATGAAATGTAAAATATATGTTAGTAGATCAAGTGAGAAGGATGTCACGCCCAATGTATTGAATTGTTTAACCAAATGTATTTATATTTTGATAGTCATACAGGACAGAAGAATAAAGATTCATCATAGACAATTATTGATTGGAAAAGAAATAAAGATTATAAGTTTGATGTATTAAACGAAAGTTATAATGTTAACTTTACTTATAAATTCTGAAAATATTTCAGCTATATTCGAAAGACAAATACTTTTAGGAGTGATATTAAAATTTATATTCACAGTAAACACATATCTGATATTATTGTTAAAGAATTTTATTGGAATTTTTTACTTAATGATATTAACGATGTAAACATTTTTTTATAAGAATATTTATTGGTAAATTTGTCATCAAACACAAGTTTAAAAAGACATTAGGTGAATTGATAAAACCTAACTTTAAAATGACACAATACTAAAAGATGACGAACGTGTAGGCCTACACTACGGTAGGTAGGTATTAAAGCGACCTGCTCTGAAAGTGTAGGCCACGGGCTCTTGCGCTAAGGCAGCCTGTAATAGGGACGTATATACTGCATTTTAATACAATTATCACAACCAGGTTACTATTAACACCTTCCACCTTGGAAAGGAAGAATCATTGAGTAAAGTGATCAATAGATATTTTCAAGTCATTCATAAAAGTATATCAAGATGTATTGTAAAACATTCATAAAAGTATATCAAGATGTATTGTAAAACTTTCATAAAAGTATATCAAGATATATTGTAAAAACATTCATAAAAGTATATCAAGATGTATTGTAAAACATTCATAAAAGTATATCAAGATGTATTGTAAAACATTCATAAAAGTATGTCAAGATATATTGTAAAACATTCATAAAAGTATATTAAGATGTATTGTAAAGCATTCATAAAAGTATATCAAGATGTATTGTAAAACATTCTTAAAAGTATATCAAGATATATTGTAAAGTCATTCATAAAAGTATGTCAAGATATATTGTAAAACATTCATAAAAGTATATCAAGATGTATTGTAAAACATTCATAAAAGTATATCAAGATGTATTGTAAAACATTCATAAAAGTATATCAAGATATATTGTAAAACATTCATAAAAGTATATAAAGATATATTGTAAAACATTCATAAAAGTATGTCAGGATATATTGTAAAAGTCATAAAAGTATATCAAGATGTATTGTAAAACATTTATAAAATATATCAAGATGTATTGTAAAGTCATTCATAAAAGTATGTCAAGATGTATTGTAAAGTCATTCATAAAAGTATGTCAAGATATATTGTAAAACATTAATAAAAGTATATCAAGATATATTGTAAAAACATTCATAAATGTATATCAAGACATATTGTAAAACTTAAAAGTATATCAAGATATATTGTAAAACATTCATAAAAGTATATCAAGATGTATTGTAAAACATTTATAAAATATATCAAGATGTATTGTAAAGTCATTCATAAAAGTATGTCAAGATGTATTGTAAAGTCATTCATAAAAGTATGTCAAGATATATTGTAAAACATTAATAAAAGTATATCAAGATATATTGTAAAAACATTCATAAATGTATATCAAGACATATTGTAAAACTTAAAAGTATATCAAGATATATTGTAAAACATTCATAAAAGTATATCAAGATGTATTGTAAAACATTTATAAAATATATCAAGATGTATTGTAAAGTCATTCATAAAAGTATGTCAAGATGTATTGTAAAGTCATTCATAAAAGTATGTCAAGATATATTGTAAAACATTAATAAAAGTATATCAAGATATATTTTAAAACATTCATAAAAGTATATAAAGATGTATTGTAAAATCATTTATAAAAGTATATCAAGATGTAAAACATTCATAAAAGTATATCAAGATATATTGTAAAAACATTCATAAAAGTATATCAAGATATATTGTAAAACATTCATAAAATTATCAATTACCAAATCTCAATTATCATGCATCGGCAATACGACAGCCTTAAATAGAAATAAAGGTAAAAAAAACTCCATAATATAGGAACCGTGATAAAAAAAAAAAAAAATTCTCCAAACTTTTTTTTTTTTTAGCTCTCCTGATTTCTCACACTTGTATAATGCCAATAGACATTATTGTTTGTTGCCAATTAAAAGTTGTTTTTTATCTTTTTTTTTAAGTGAAAATAAATAATTGTGAAAGTTAATCTATTATGAGTACTCTGTAGGTACAGCATCCGTGTCCAGTAATCATAAATAAAGTGAATTATTTATTTCGCATTGACCATTTATTTTCCTTTGTTCAACAGAGTAGTGACATTAATTAAAGATAATAACAATTTTGTGATATATATATATATAATATATATATATATATATACATATATATATATATATATATATATATTTTATATATATATATATATATATATATATATATATATGTATATATATATATATATATAATATATATATATATATATATATATATATATATATATATATATATATATATATATATATATATATATATATATACATGTGTGTGTGCGTGCGTGCGTGCGTGCTCTGTATAATATAGGGGAGATTATTCATTTACCATTTCTTTCACAAACATTGGAAGCAGTTACGCTATACATGGCTGTTATTTCCTTAGATAGCTGTAATGTATCGTAAGTTTCTTATCTGGCAAAGTCCTTTGACCTTATTTAGTTTTCAATGTAGCAAGGCGTAATAAGAAGCTTTAAGGGAAGAGGAAAAATGTAAAAACAACACGAAAAAAGGAAAAGCATCCAAAACAGACCCAAATCTCCTATTAATATAGAAGAAGAAGAAGTCACAGAGACGAGGAGTTCCTTTGGCCTTCTTATTAAGTTTTTGATGTATCAAGGTGTAGTAAGAAACTTAATAGAAAGAAAAAAACGGTAAATCAAAAAGCATCCAAAAATGAGACCCAAATCTCATAACAAAATAGAAGAAGAAGGTGTCACAAACAAGGATACCTCAGTACTAGGCTTCTTGTTCAGTGTTATGGACGTACTTCCTGTGATAACACCGCCGTCAGCGTCTCCCTCTTCTTACGCATGTGATATCTAGACGTAAATGCCAGTACGCCTTTCCCCATATGAAATTACATCGACGATAGTAGTCGAGTTGGCCTGCATTTCTATGAGGACATCTTATAGAACGACATGAGTGCATTCTTGGGTCTCCGGTGTCTGCCCTTTTACCCCCACCATAAGGTTAAATTTCGAGCACATTTTGCTATATTTTTTTTAAATTGCTCTAACAGGCTTAATTTTTGTCCTAGAGAGGTAAGGTTGGTCTCATTCTTTTGGAAAATGCCTGAAGTTTCTCAAAAAATTATCAAAAAATATGTAAAATATGTAATTAACAGTGTTTTGCAAGAACTTACCGGTACGTCCTTTGGGGGTGAAAGGGTTAGAAACCAGCACATTTGAAACGTAATTGGTAATTTTCTTTTTTTTTCTTTCTGTATGAATACATCGCTTCATTTATCACTTTGGAACAAGCAATCGAAGAGGTGAGTATTAGCATTATATTACGGCTACAACATACCTACAGTAGTGTATTGTTTACATAAATTTCCATTTCGTAAAGTTGAT
>NC_090750.1:60959255-60976755 GCF_036898095.1 Palaemon carinicauda | reverse complement strand
AAAAGCATCCTCTTCCAATAAAACTCTTCTCTCCATATCATCCTTCACCTTATCTTGCCATCTAATTCTCTGCCTCCCTCTCGATCTTCCCTCGCTAACAGGTTCCTCCCAAACCCTCCTTACTCCCTCCCCACCTTCCATCCTCACCACGCGTCCACACCATCTCATTCGTGACACTCTTATCATCTATGTAATCTTCACTACGCTTGCCATTCCTCTTCATTCTTCATTTTACTATTATTCAATGATATTCCCATAATCCACCTCAGCATTCTCATCTCTGTTCTCTCAAGCTTTGCGTCGTGGCTCATAAAGCATTGCATAACCTTAAAATAATTTATTCAGTTTTGCCATCAGCTTCAAGGTTAAGATTTAATTTTTTGGGCAGCTTCAAGGATACGACCTTATTTTTGGTTTAATTGCTTCTCATTAAACCTTATAACCGATACATTTCTATTGCTCCTTGTTATAATCTATTGCGTGACTTTCAGTTTTTAAATTACACCTGATTTTTTTTTTCCTATAAAAAGGCGAAAAAAAATACACACGCAGATGATTTTAGGTAAATTTCTCGAATGCAATTTCTCGAAAGTCAAATTCTCGAACTCAATTGCTCGAAAAATAATTTCTCGAACTATCATTTTCTCGAATCCCATATTTCTCGAAAACTGATATCTATTTTGTCGAGAAAATTGAATGGAAAAATTTTCATGTATTTCAAGGAAAAATATATCCTTTTTGGGTTGAAAAACACAAATGTTGAAAATTTATTGTAAATGAAGGAATGAAAAAATACAAAGGTTATAATTTTATTGTATGTATAAAAATATTATCATCTAGAATGAAATACAGTATTAGAATTTAATCAATTAAAATGAAATGTTGTGTGCTACACTTCGTAGATATTCTTCGACAGGCCTCTCTTCGTCTCTTTTTTTATTTTCCGATTTTCACTTGTTTTAGTCTCACTCATTTTCTTTCTATTTTGTTTTTCCATACTGTATTATTTTATCTAAAAAAATAAAGTTAATATCTTTTATGACGCAAAAGTGTGATTACAAATAGGTACGCAGTGTATCGTGTATTATACGTACGCCCGTACATACAGGACATCACGGAATGCTAATAGCCTCTTTATGAATTGGTCTTTGGCGCTTATGGGATACTTTCGATTGTGTTCGAGAAATTACTTGTTTGTTTTCGAGTAATTGACATTCGAGAAAAATGATAGTTCGAGAAATTATTTTTCGGTCAATTGAATTCGAGAAATTTACCTTCGCGCAATTGATTTCGAGAAATTTACCTGACACCCACGCAGATATCAAAGCCCCTAAGATGGCAACACGAGGTTAGACCGTTGGCTGGCTAATTTCTTATTTATTACATATGCAATATTGGTTCTCAAATATAGCGTAGGTTTTTTTTTTTTTTTCGTTATTGCTACATATAAGTTTTTATTGATCGCTGCTACTTATCGGCCAAAGAACAGGTTGTACAGGCCTATTTGTACTCGTTATTTTCACTAGCATAAACGAGAATTTTACAATAAAGTACAACATTTTAACAGAACAATATTGTTTTGATACTTACTTTACTTTTACGGGTTTATTTCTCGCCCTCCATCAGACACTAAAAGTCTGTTCAGGCGGGCCTTGGTGTGTGAAAAATAATTTCTTTCCAGTTAATATTTTGCTCTGTATCTTATCAGTTATTTCGCTAGCATTTGTATTCAGGCTTAATAGTTTTCAGGTCACTATTATAACACTTTCTAAAAAGATAAGTTCAGGTTTTTCTTGAAAGCTGCCACATTTTTGCTATTCTTGACGTCAAGTGGAAGGTCATTTATATTAACATCTAAAGAAATATGGCTATAATTTCACTTCATTCATTTTGACAGACGTATGCTCGACTGTGAGATAATCCATGTACCGCGAACAGGATATTCTTTTGTCATTCTCCCCCTCACATAAAGCGTATAGTTATTCTATTTTTGCGTAAAAATTGTAGTCAGCATTAAGCTATTTGCTAGGGAATTATTTTAAAGCAAGATAGAAGGATTTGGCTGCTGTACTATATGTGTGCAAATATTTTTTATAGGAAATGATATAGCTACTGCACTCTATGTTTACTTGTTTACTTGTTTGGGGTTTAAATCCAACCCTCTACTGAAGTCGAGTGAACTACTTCTCGGGCGGGTTCATATTAATCATCTAACGAAACATTTTCATTATAACTTAATCAATTCTTTGATTGTAGCATCTTCCAAATCATATGATCTTGTGAAAAGTAATGTCTTTAGTTTCTTCTTAAATTCAATTGCTCCCTTTAGGTCCTTCATTTCAGTTGGCAGTTTATTATAATGTCTAGGCGCACAGTAGCTAAAAGCCCTTTCACCACATTTACTAATTGTTCTTGGTTCAGATAGCCTATGTTTGTCACTCATGTGTCTTATGTTAACATTTGTTTCTAGTTCTAGTTTGTTCAGGCATTCTTTTAGATATGTGTGCAAAAAAATTATTTTTGCATGAAATAATTTATCTATTGTACTCTATGTATGCAAGTTTTTTAGAACATAAAAACATTCGCAGAAAGTTCGGTAAGATATAAATATCATATACGCTTTGGTCATTCATTCAATAACAGTCTTAATAGTAAAATTCATCGCTATAGTATGATCATCAGTATCTAACGCTACTCCAACAAGCAGTCATTTCATATATCCTCACCATTTAAAGTCCAGGAAGGAATCAGGAGTTGCAGGTGGCTTGCGCCTCTTTAAATCATTCATTCGGAGGATGGCATTTAAAGGGAGCCATTCAAACTCTTATGAGCTGAGCCCTTTAAACCTACTGGGTTTAAACGACCTTTTAAATCCGGCCTGACTGTTGCCATTCAGGGTTTCTTATTTTCACGTTTTATTTTTTTTATTTTTTTTTTTTACACCTACGACAAAGAAGTTAGAAGGAGGTTATGTTTTACCCGCTGTTTGTGTGTGTGCGCTTTTTGGTTTGTGTGTGTGTGTGTTTGTGAACAGCTTCCTGGCCACAATTTTAATCGTTGAGTAACGAAACTTGCAGGGAGAGTATCTTATTTTCGGTTTTTTTTCTTTTTTTTACCTACGTCAAAGAAGTTGGAAGGAGGTTATGTTTTACCCGCTGTTTGTGAGTTTGGGTGTGTGCGCTTTTTGGTTTGTGTGTGTTTGTTTGTGAACAGCTTCCTGACCACAATTTTGAGTAACGAAACTTGCAGGGATTAACTGATATGTAAAAAGCTGGAAATGATTGAATTTTGGAAGGCCAATATCAAATATCAAGGTCACGGTCAAGTAACATGTCCAATTCACGTAAAAAGCCATAAGTTTGGACATCTTTTTCACAAACTTCAAACTGGGTTCATATTTGAGTGTATGAAAATCCACGCCAATTAATACATGTTAAGGTCAAAGGTCAAGGTTAAGGTCGAGCAAAAGGTCTAAAATTAATCTGCGGTGGCGGAGATCTGCGCTCTACTGAGTGCTACTCTAGTTTGATAATAAGATAACACATGAAAAAGTGAAAAAAGATTGAATTAACAAATTAAAAAAAAATAGTTATTTATCAAATGAAATTTCCCTCCTGTCTCTCCATTCAGGGATGGACATTTTTGGGAATCCTCCTGGCATTTCTGAACTATACGCGAAGGTATGTGATGTTAAAGGTTTTAATTTTTGCTGGGATTTATGGAATTTCATCCGATAAAAAAAAAAGATTAATATAATTTGCTGGAAATGAAATATGAAGGATTCCGGGTGATTTTCTTTCCATGCGAGAAAAGGGGAGGATTGTACAGAAAAGGGTTTTTTCAATTAAAGAATATGATTGTTGTAGAGATATTGAGATTGTTGGAAGGTTTAGTAAATATGCATGCTTTCAATTGAGAGAAAAACTCTTGTCCTTATAGACATGCTAATGTGTTTTGCAGAAAATGAATATATATATATATATATATATATATATATATATATATATATATACATATATATATATATATATATATATATATATATATATATATATATATATATACATATATACATATATATATATATATATATATATATATGTATATATACATATATATATACACATATATATATATACACACACACACACACACACACATATATATATATATATATATATATATATATATATATATATATATATATGTACACACACATATATATATAAATATATATTGATTCTTCTTCTTTTATTAACATGATTTTTTCTCCTTTTGTATGGGGTAAGCACGTTTGCCTTGTTTTGAAGGACTTGCTTTGTCTTTTTGGGGTAGAAATTAGTCCTTATCGGCTTTATATATATATATATATATATATATATATATATATATATGCATATATATATATATGCATATATATATATATATATATATATATGCATATATATGTGTATATATATATATATATATATATATATATATATATATATATGCATATATATATATATATATGCATATATATATGCATATATATACAGTATATATATATATATATATATATATATATATATATATATATATATGCATATATATATATATATATATATATGCATATATATATATGCATATATATATATATATATATATATATATATATATGCATATATATATGTATATATATATATATATATATATATATATATATATATTATATTGCGAAACTTGCTACGAATGTTTTTGTTGTAGTGGCTGACATAAGTCTCTCTTTGTAGTTTTTATATGAAAGATCTATTTTAATGTTGTTAATGTTCTTTTAAGTATCTTAATTAATTGTGCATTACTTCTCTTGTTGTTTATTTATTAATTTATTTCCTTTTTCCTATTTGCAAAAGCAGCTTTGATACATATCTAAAACGTTACATAGCTACTGTACTGTATGTGGGGGAATTTTTTTTTTTCTTTTTTTTTTTTGTTAGGGGAAAATAAATTTAGAGTAGCCTATATGATACACGTTCATTGACAGCCACATAGCTGTAGAACACGTCTTGCCTTCCTTAATTGCTACTTAAACTGTTCCTTCATATCGGAGTTTATGAAAGATAATGGTCAAGGAACAAAGTTTCAAATAGCGGTGATAACTGAGGTGAATAACTATACTCAATTTATTTTAATGAGGCGCATATGGCACTGACTCCCATGGGTGCCCTTTTAGCTCGGAAAAGTTTCCTACTAGGTGATTGCTTAGGATTATTTTTTCCAACCAATCAATGATTAGGAAACTTTTCCGAGCTAAAAGGGCACCCATGGGAGTCAGTGCAAATGCGCCTAAGTAAAATATATGACTATGTATGTTTTTTATGTAAATATTTTCATTTTATGAATGGAAATGAGTTTTACTCTATATTGTAAAAACTGAAAGCATTAATAGCCCAGCGGCATAGTAAGAAATATGAAACCAATTGTTCAAATTGTTCTAAAAGCACCAAAATTGGCACACATGTGGATTAATACATTCTGAACAATTTTGGATATGGAGGCATTCAAGATTCTCCCCGTAGCACATTTGGCGGCCATTTTTCAAAATGGCCGCTATTTACCGTTAGCGTCATTGAATATGTACCATAATTTGTCTTTTTGTGGATGCTAAAGGTGATAAGTGTGCTAGAGGTGATAAGTATTGTACAATTACACATACTTCTGTGCTTACCAAATAATTTGGCTACCATTTCACAAGAAAATGAATTTTACTTTGCAGCGGCAGCGTTGGTGGCAGTGACGGCGGCTGCAGTAATAGTATAGTGTTGATAGTCATGGTGCTTGTAGTAGTAACTTGTGGTAACATGGTGGTGTTTTGTGTCTTTGCAGGTGAGGCAGCAGCAGCACCACCTGACATCAGAGACGCGTTGTTCCAGACTGCAGCCATGGCAAAGAAGTTCCAACTGGTCGATACTTTTGAGCAACGTACTCCCACAACACCTCCTGAGACAAACTGGAAGCTGTGTCTTGTATGTCAAGAGGAGACAACAGAGTCACTTGTCTGCCCAGTACTGTCTAAACGCCGAGACCCTGGGAGTGGATACACGACAATGGCTGCAAACTTGGTCAAATTTGATGAACTCGGAGAACTGCCAAGAACTGTTCAGTTACAGAGACTAGATGAAGGACAAGGTATTGAGGCGACAATGGTTGCCCACCAGGCCAAGTGGCATAAAACATGTATGCTCAAATACAATAACACAATGCTACGAAGAGCAGAGAAGAGACGCATCGCAAGCAGCTCAGCATTTGATAGTACTGACAATGTCCAGGCCAAGCGCGCCAGAACACACTCTTCAGAAGCCACTACCAGCGGCACCTCCTGCTTTTTCTGTGGAAAGTCTGGCACAGAGACCCTACATGAAGTAACAACCTTCCAGGTGGACACACGCGTACGGAAGTGTGCAGCGCAAGTTGGGGACAATGAACTCATAGCCAGGCTCAGCATGGGTGATATGGTGGCTCTGGAGGCCAAGTACCATTCCAAGTGTTTGTTGGCTCTTTACTATCGTGCAAAGACCACTGTAGAAGCCGAGCAGAAAACTGACCATGAAGGTGTAATGTCAAGAATCGTACTGGCTGAACTGGTCCTGTATATCGAGGAAACCCACCTAGAAGAGGGCACCACCCCAGTCTTCAGACTCGCAGAACTTGTAAAGCTATACACAACAAGAATGGAACAGCTCGGGGTTGTTTTGTGCCAGAAAGTTAATAGCACAAGACTGAAAGAGCGCCTGTTAGCCCAGATACCAGGCCTGAGATCCCACAGCAAAGGCCGAGATGTTTTACTAGCGTTTGATGAAGACATTGGTGAAGCGCTAGGCAAAGCCTGCGAGCAAGACTGTGACACTGAGGCAGTTCACCTTGCGCGTGCTGCACAGATAGTTCGTCGATATATGTTTGAAGACACTTACCAATTCCGTGGATCATTCCCGGGCGGCTGTCAGGAGGACTCTGTGCCAAACGTACTAGTTGCAATGGTAAATATGGTGCTGGATGGCCCCACCATCAAGAATCAAAGCCATTCCTCTTCAACACAAGCAGCTCTTTCCATTGCGCAGCTTCTCAAGTTCAACAGTGTCAAGCAAAGTCGGAAGCAGGGAGCAACCAAGACACAGGAGCCTCCAGCTGTCAGACACAGTACGTCTCAAGAAACTCCTCTTCCAACCTATGTTGGGCTGATGCTGTATGCTGAAACACGCAAGAGAGGACTTGTGGACAAGCTCTTCTCTCTGGGCTTAAGCATCTCATATGACAGAGTCCTACGTCTTTCTGCCCAGATGGGAAACAGCGTGTGTCAGCTGTACCGCATAGAGGAAGTGGTCTGCCCGCCTACCCTGCGTAGCAATGTGTTCACAACTGCGGCTGTGGACAACATTGACCACAACCCAAGTGCCACCACAGCCAAGAATTCATTCCATGGAACAGGAATCTCGCTTTTTCAACACCCAACGTGTGCAGATGAGGGAGTGGATCGCAGCATTGCTCTCACTGGGCGTGATACTGGATCAAAGACGGTTGAGCCTCTACCAGAATATTACACGGATGTACGTCCTGTTGCTTCTTCTGTCAAAGGGCAAATGATCCCAGCTACTTCTGTGACCTCTCTTAGACGCCACAACTGTGAGCAGCACATAGAAGATGAGTATATGTGGCTGGAGAACACGAGAAGTGTTCTCAAAGATGATGTTGAGGCCTGTGAAAACACATCATGGGCTGCATACCATGCAAGGCACCAAGATCCAAAGCAACCAGTCATCACACCAACGTCCCTGCTTCCCTTGTTCCAGGAGAGTGCTCACACTGTGGCAATGATCAGACACTCTATTGATGTAGTCAGGAGTGCAGTTAAACATCTCAACCCAGGCCAAACTCCAGTTCTGACTTGCGACCAGCCACTATTCACTCTAGCAAAACAGATCCAGTGGAAGTGGCCAAACACATATGGAGAAGACCAACTGGTGGTGATGTTTGGGGGGTTGCATATTGAGATGACGGCACTGAAGACCCTGGGTGACTGGTTGCAGGGAAGTGGGTGGACCCAAGCACTAGTACAAGGAACACGGAACACGCTGCCAGAACTCACTGATGCCCTGCTGAGTCTGGCAAATGCACCCACAAGCATCCAAGAGGATACAATGCATGTCATCGAGAGGATTGTCATACTCCTGTATGACCGCACAAGCAAATGCAAGGACGTCAACAAGGCGAGAAAGCAGCTCTTTGCAAAGACGAACTCTGTTCAGAACATCCCGCCAACCTACGCTGCTCTGGAGCAGCATGTGAAGAGATCTGCCCTTCAGGGTGGTCATGTCTGGGGCCAGGCATTGGTACCAACGCCCGTGCTCCCTCCACCAACAGACTGGGGCTGGCATCGGAGTGATGATGGGCTCTACACACCCCTCTGGACCACACTCCCTGAGCCATCCAAGGCCTGCTATGAGCTGGTGTCTTGCGGATGCAAGAAAGGCTGCAAAAACCGCTGCAAGTGCAAGAACGCTTCACTGCAATGCACTGGTCTATGTTTCTGTGAAGGCGAATGCCAGTAGATTGGGACAGAAAACTTGCTAACCAACATTATGATCTGTAGACATTCATAATTCTGGTGACCAATTTGAAAAGTTCGGAATCATAATTAACATAGTGTGGCAAAATCTACGTTATTGTATTACATGTATGTACTGCAGGATTACACAAGTACTGTGCCTAGAGACTGGGCTTTTGGTCGACTATATAACTACAATCTGACCATACTGTAAACTTCCCGTACTCTGTGTATTATTTTGACTAGCAATTTTGCCAGCAATTTGAAATAAAAAAGCAACTTGAGCAATTAAAGTGTGTTCCTGAAATCAGGTACTGGTTATTAGAGGTATTATGTCATTGAGTATTGAAATCTTCATCAAATGTCCACTTTTTCCACAAAATGGCGGCCAGTTTGGGGGCCATTTTTGAGAAGATTCATCTAAATATCTGTTAAACATTTATTGATGTTAATTCTGATGTAAAAAAAGGGAATTTTGGCCCATCTAGCACCAAACTAACGACACATAATGAAGTCTATGTAATGACGCTAATGTTAAATGGCGGCCATTTTGAACAATGGCCGCCATATCTTCCTAAGGGCTAATCTTGAATGCCTCCATATCCAAAAATGTTTAGAATATATTAATCTACATGTGTGCCAATTTTGGTGCTTTTAGACCAATTTGAACAATTGGTCTGCTATGCCGCTGTACTATAAATGAAAAAGAAAATATAACATTCTTAAATTTGTAAATAGATTTATAAAACCATGAAATAGCCTTTTGTAGATAAGAACTATCTCATTCATATAATGCGTGGTCCAGAGGAGAGAGAGAGAGAGAGAGAGAGAGAGAGAGAGAGAGAGAGAGAGAGAGAGAGAGAGAAAGGCGGCGTGTTTGCGGTGAGGGATTGAAAACTGACAGCTTGAAGTTACGAACTTGAATATTACTACGAACACACTCCTTTAAGAGGGTCCTTTAAGGAGGCAGAAGTTTGGTTATTGGATGTATGTAACTGAAAGGAATCGGGTGGAATTAAACTTTTTTCTGTTGTATATAAGGCACTAGGTGACTGAAAGGCATATCATATTGAGGTAGGTAATTGTTTAAAAAGTTGTTGCAGGCAAAAGAGCGAACAATTATCGTGAGATTGTATTAGTTAATGGGATAAACTGATAGTCGACAGATATGGAAAAAAATGTATAATTTAGAAGCGTTATTAAAGGGGGATGGTGTAAGAGGAAATGAAGAACTGAAACATGCCTGGTAAATTAAACCAAATGTTAACACAAGTGACAAACATAGGCTATCTGAACCAAGAACAAATAGTAAATTTGGTGAAAGGGCTTTTAGCTACTGTGCGCCTAGACATTATAATAAACTGCCAACTGAAATGAAGGACCTAAAGGGAGCAATTGAATTCAAGAAGAAACTAAAGACATTACTTTTCACAAGATCATATGATTTGGAAGATGCTACAATCAAAGAATTGTATAAGTTATAATGAAAATGTTTCGTTAGATGATTAATATGGACCCGCCCGAGAAGTAGTTCACTCGACTTCAGTGGAGGGTTGGATTTAAACCCAAAACAAGTAACAAGTAAGAGAGACAAGAATGATCCATCTCACATACAATGGCGCAGTTTGTGTAAGGAGGTTCAACTCGTTGTTGGTGAGCCTTTGATACAAGTGGGTGAAGTAGTTGATGATGTTCAAGTCTCTACATATAGGCAGTTCTTTTCAGGGGGAACTGCTACTTGAATCAGGGTCATCCATACTAGGTTGATTTGCTGTGAGCGATCAGACGAAAATCTCCCACCACCAAGGTGGTGTTGCAAACTGGCCAAACTCCAGATATGAATAAAAACATGTCTGAGGCCTTTTTCCTACAGGCGGCTAGAAATTACTGTATTTGTTTTATATATTTATACATGTATATATATATATATAATATATATATATATATATATACATTATATATATACACATATACATATACATATATATGTATATATATATATATATATATATATATATATATATATATATATATATACATACATATGTATATATATATATATATATATATTTGTATATACATACATTTATATATATATATATATATATATATATATATATATATGTATATATATATACACATACATACATCATACACATATATATACATATATGTATATATATATATATATATATATATATATATATATATACATAACATATATATGTATATATATATTTTTATATACATACATTTATATATATACATACATATATATATATATATATATATATATATATATATATTTATATATATATATGTGTGTATGTGTGTGTGTATATATATACACATACATACATCATACACATATATATACATATATTTATATACATATATATATGTATATATATATATATATACATATATATATATATATATATATATATATATATATATATATATATATATATATATATTTATATGTATGTATACACATACGTATGTATGTATGTATGTACACAAACAAACACTTGTATATATAGTTGCATGCATGCTTTTTCGTTAATCCAATTACTTGAAGAAATAATGGTAGCCAGATTATTATATTGAAGTCTAAAACCAAAAGAAATAATGGATCTTCTCTAGTCGATACAAAACATGGAAATTATACCAAATTTTTCCTTTTTCGTATATGATGGAAATGACCCACCATTTAAATGCCATTATCAGTATTTTAAAGGATTCCCAGAGACATTAGGATGAAAATAAACATCAGATATGAAACTCTGCATACAAAAAATTTATATTAAATCCTTTGAGATCATGTTTATTAATGTCCATTACTTTTAAACGGTTCCACGGCCTGCTATAAGTAATGGCGACTCATTCAAAAACCGCATTTGGGCGGATGTCTGGTTCCTAAACCAGCTTAAGTTTGGTGGTTATGCTATTTGTGTGTGTGTTTTTTTAAAAAACATAATGCATTTGTCAAGTGAAATGAACTGTCATTTTTCGTAATTCAAAAGTAAGTTCGTTAATACACCTCTGTGGTAGATATATATTTAATAATTTACACTTAATAAGACAAAAGCTTCGTGCCAATGAGTGGTGAAGTGCTCGGTTCACGTTTGGAAGGTCTGCTGATCGCTCCGAGCTAATGACCCCAACTGGAAAAAATATGAGTCATTATTATAAGTAGCTTGATTTTTAACTATAGGCTATTTCGAAGAAACTTTCTTCTTAACTATTCGAAAAATATGAAGAGAAATTTGTTTATGAACCTAAATATATTCATACCACAATTACGTGAATCTTCCCTGTATAATAAAGAGCAAATGTCTGAAAATATGTATATACTTACTTTACCTTGATGGCTGCTTTTCCGGTCCCATACAGCAGGGGAATCCCATAGACTCTCTACAGGACCTCCACTGTCGTTTTACCTTATTCGTTCAGAGTATTTAACGTTTCATGTCTCGTATTCTTCATTTACTGTTAAATCGTCACTGTCAAAGACTCATGAAATAAGAAAGTCTTCAGTTTCCTCTTGAAAGCCTTAATGTCTTCAATCATTCGAATGTTAAGTGGAAGCTTATTATATAGTCTCGGGGCCGCATATTTAAAGGCTCTAGAGCCTGAAGTAGACATATATCTAGGTTCCATCATTTTGAAACTATCTGTAACTATTCTTGTGTCGACACGATTTGTTGGCTGCGCAGTATGTAACAATTCTCTTAAGTATTTTGGACGTCCAGTTCTGATAACTTGGTGGCTTATTGTACATATTTTAAATTCAATCCTCGCTTTAATCGGCAGCTAGTGTAAATCAATTAGTATAGGGGTGAGCCTTTCTCTAGGTGGGACGCCTTTTATCAGTCTTGCTCCTCTGTTTATCATGTTTTGTAATGTCTAAAGTTGCAGTTTTGGTAAATTGTAATAGATAGTTGAAATAGTCAATCCTGGTAATAACACAGTTTATCACAAGTTTCTTTACAGAATTTTCGTCCGGGTACTTTTCTATAAACGCAATATTTCTTAGATGATAACCAGCAGTTTTTATTACATCATTTATTTGGGCATTTAGAGGTAGGCTGCAGTCAAGAAATACACCTAGATCTCGAACTTTAGTGGATAAGGGCACCGAGTCACTATTTATGTTCATTTGAATATCACCTAAGTTTCTCACGCTTTCTCTTGCCCACCACCATGAATTCAGTTTTGTTCTCTAACACTATCAAGGATTCGGTTTAGAGTTTTCGTAGTGTCATCTATATCATTTATGGAGAAGTAAAATTGTGTGTCATCTGCAAATAGTTTATACTTCACGCCATGCCTGTGTAGTATTTTTGATAGACCAATAGTATAGATGCAGAATAAGATTGGGCCAAGTACACTTCCCTGGGGTACCCCTCTGTTTAAGGGTTCATATGATGAATAAGAGTTCCCAATTTGTACACAGTAATTTCTACCAACTAGCCTAAGTAGTCTTTTAGGTATTCGAAGGCTTGATCTTCAACGCCGATGGACCGTAGATCATTTAGTAGCAGTTCATGTACCACTGTATCAAAAGCAACACTAAGATCGAGCAGAATTAAGATACCACATTTTTTTTATTCATCATTTCTGACATATCATTTACAACAGAGCAGATGTCTATCTCCGTAGAGTATAGTTTTCTGTAAGCAGATTGTTTGTCAGGCAAATCTTCTATTACTTCTAAGTGGCTGACTAGTTGTTCAAGAATTACATATTCAAGCACTTTTGAGATAAAGGGTAGATTTGAAATAGGTCTATATGAGCTTAATTCCTGGTAGTCCAGTGCATTTTTCAGAACTGGTGTGACAATAGCCATTTTCTCAGATTTAAGAAACTTACATTCATCATTGCTTGCATTTGCTATTAACATTATTATTTCGGCTAGACTAGAAAAGCCTTTCTCCCCAAGTACTTCAGATATTGGCATAGGATCGATCGCGCAGTTTGTTTTCTTTGCTTTCCTTCATATATATATATATATATATATATATATATATATATATATATATATATATATATATATTTGTAATGTGTGTTTATATATACACACATATATATACTGTATGTATATGTATATATATATATATATATATATATATATATATATTTTTTTTTTTTAATGTGTGTTTATATATACACATATATACTGTATATGTATGTATATATATATATATATATATATATATATATATATATATATATATATACATATATATATATATATATATATATATATATATATATACATATATGTGTGTGTGTGTGTGCTTAGCTGCATTGTTAGACGTATAACTACTCAGTTTCTCCCTGTCCCTCGGGTAGTGGGAGAGGGATTAGTCATACCCTGGTGAGGGGGGTTGTAGATAGGAAAGGAGGAGGGGGTGAGAAAGGTATGAACCTGTGTGCGTATATGTGTATTTCTATTTTGATGTTAATCTATAAGTTTTTGACGAGTCGCATAAACTAGATTTGCATGAAGATTAACTTTGCCAAAATACATTTCCTAATCGATTATGAATTCTACCGAGTCGATTTATCTCCGAGAAAGAAACTCTCGGAAAAGAGCAGGGAAATGTATCCAAGCTTGGATATGTATCCGAGCTTGGATATGTATCCGAACTTGGAAAAGTATCCGAACTTGGAAATGTATCCAAACTTGAAAATATATCCAAACTTGAAAATGTATCCAAATCCAGGAAATTTATCTTAACTTGAAAATGTATCGGAACTTGGATATGTATCCGAACTTGAAAATGTATCCGAACTTGGAAATGTATCCGAACTTGAGAATGTATCTGAACTTGAAAATGTATCTAAACTTGGAAATGTATGCGAACTTAAAAATGTATTCAAACTGGAAATTGTATCCGAACTTGAGAATGTATCCGAACTTGAAAATGTATCCGAACTTAAGAATGTATCTGAACTTGAAAATGTATCCGAACTTGAAAATGTATCCGAACTTGGAAATGGATCCGAACTTGTAAATGTATCCAAACTTAAAAATGTATCCGAATTTACAAATGTATCCCAACTTAAAAATGTATCCTAACTTAAAAATGTATCCGAACTGGAAATTGTATCCGAACTTGAGATTGTATCCGAACTTGAAAGTGCATACGAACTTGAAAATGCATCCAAACTTGGAAATGTATCCGAACTTGAAAATGTATCCGAACTTAGAAATGTATCTGAATTTGGAAATGTATCGGAATTTGGAAATGTATCGGAACTTGAAAATGTATCCGAACTTGGAAATGTATCGGAACTTGAAAATGTATCCGAGCTTGGAAATGTATCCGAACTGGAAATTCTATCCGAACTTGAGATTGTACCCAAACTTGAAAATGTATCCGGATTTGGAAATGTATCCGAACTTAGAAATGTATCTGAATTTGGAAATGTGTCCGAACTTGTAAATTTATCCGAACTTGAAAGTGTATCCGAGCTTGGAAATATATCCGAACTCAAGAAGATACATTTGAACTTTGGCATCCCAATTCCATTAACTCAGTCACTTTCCTTTCCTGTTTACTCGGTACTTGATTGTCCGCTGATTCGGCAGACGAATTAACATATAAATCATCGAAGTCTCTTGTGTTCTCCAGTGGCGTCGGTGATACAGGGAGTCTCTGTCTATTCAATTAATTCCGTAGGCCACTTCCGTCTTTATTGACAGATCACTTCGTTTCCAATGTCAGATTTCTCGACTATTTTTCAGTGTTATGGAAAAGGGAATGAAAGGTTTAGAGAGTGAAGTGGCTAGTTTGGAGAATATTATCGTGTATAAACAGATATATATATATATATATATATATATATATATATATATATATATATATATATATATATATATATATATATATATATATGTATGTATATATATATATATATATGTATGTATATATATATATATATATATATATATATATATATATATATATATATATATATATATATATATATATATATATATATATACCTTCTATTAACGTGCTTTTTTCCCATGGGCTACGCACGGTTGCCTTCTTTTTGAAGGACTTTGCTTTGGCTTTGGGGTAGACCGTAGTCCCGATCGACTGCCCTGCCTGACATCGCGTAGACCCCGGTAGCATATGGTCATGTGGTGTACCAGTCACCAGCGTCCTTCCTACTAGCAGCGAGTATATATATATATATATATATATATATATATATATATATATATATATATGTATATATATATATATATATATATATATACCTACTAATACTTATAGTACTATATATATATATATATATATATATATATATATATATATATATATATATAAATATATAGTACTATAAGTATTAGTAGGTATATATATATATATATATATATATATATATATAAATATATAGTACTATAAGTATTAGTAGGTATATATATATATATATATATATATATATATATATATATATATTATAAGTATAAAAAGTATATATAGTACTATAAGTATTAGTATGTATCCAATCTCAAAGAAATACGGAACAACCTTATAGAATCTGTAGTATATATTTGGCGTAGAATCAGTACAGGTAGAGTGATGTTAGATATCTAACTATAATCTTTATATTGTTTTTATATTCATGGCATATGCAATCCTAAATAACTTTTAATAATCTTAATGAACTGGGCTTTTTAACTGCATCAAAAAATTCATTTTTTTCACGTGGTTTAACAGAGCGTTTTGAAATGAACCATTCCTCTGAAGGGAGAGAAAAATATCCTTTTGTTCGCCTTCGGAATAATGAATCCCAAAAGGCGACTTAATCAATGGGAGAAAGCCGTATGATACGTGTTTGCCCGGCGGCGGATCAAAGACGCGATCGATAGCTCATTAGCGAACCTCGTTCGATACGTTTTCTCGATACGTTTTCTAACGTTTCATGGCGTTTTCTAAAAGGGGAAAATATAATCACATATTTCCTTAACAAACCCTCTCCCATTTTTCATCATATACGATTATAACTTTATAACTTTATTATTATTATTATTATTATTATTATTATTATTATTATTATTATTATTATAACTTGAATAAAACCATGCCGTGTATTAATATCTTGGGTATTTAAATCCACAATTATATACATTGTATATTTAAAAATAGCAGGAGCTTTAATTTATTTTTTTTTTCAAAGAGCCTCTTTGGTGAAAAAAAAGTGCGAAAGCTCCTGTTATTAATAAATATAAAACGCATATGATTGTCGAATTTGATACCCATAAACAGTTATTTCAAGTTTTTTTTTGTAATAGAAAACGCTTTGGTAAAAAAGAAAAAAAAAGTATGGTAAATACTAAAAAAGTCCATTTCCAATAAAATTTCAGTTTAAAGTATTGTAAAAAAGACTTGTGATAAATTCGAAATTTAGTCAATTTCCAATAAAAATTATCAGTTTAAAGTAACTCATTCTTTTTTTAGATAATAGACAGAGCAATAAATCCCGAAAGTGTGAAGAATTGTTTGGTTTTGGGTTAATGAGACTCGAATTATGTAAATGCTATTCGATGGTTTGTAAATTAGATTGTAGAGTATATCGAGTACTTTGACAAACAGCTACATGTAAACTATTTTGCTTTTAAAGTAAGAGAGATAGTAGTATTCCATATCAGTTTTGATAAGTAATTTGATAAATACTTTCTGTAATAAGTTTGATTTTTTATCGGAACTACTAGGAATATTAAATGATATCTAAACTGGTGGGGGAGGGGTGTTGAAGTGTTGTCAGTGAGCAGTGTAATGTAGGCATTAATTAAAGGTTTTTCTACCACATCTTAGCCTTCTAGTCTACCTCCATTCCAAATTTCTTTCTTCACTCTGGAAGTCAGCATTATTTAAAGGTTCTTACCCCCACTTT
>NC_090750.1:60944255-60954255 GCF_036898095.1 Palaemon carinicauda | reverse complement strand
AATACCCTTGTTTACATGCTGTTCTGTTTAGCAATACCCTTGTTTACATACCAATCTTTTTAGCATTACCCTTGTTTACATGCTGATATTTTTATCAATACCCTTGTTTACATGCAGTTTTGTTTAGCGATACATTTGTTTACATGCAGTTTTGTTTAGCAATACCCTTGTTTACATACAGTTTTGTTTAGCGATACATTTGTTTACATGCCGTTTTGTTTAGCAATACCCTTGTTTACATGCCGTTCTGTTTAGCAATACCATTGTTTACATGCCGTTCTGTTTAGCAATACCCTTGTTTACATGCCGTTCTGTTTAGCAATACCCTTGTTTACATGCAGTTTTGTTTAGCGATACCCTTGTTTACATGCCGTTTTGTTTAGCGATACCCTTGTTTACATACCAATCTTTTTAGCATTACCCTTGTTTACATGCTGATATTTTTATCAATACCCTTGTTTACATGCAGTTTTGTTTAGCGATACATTTGTTTACATGAAATTATGTTCAGCGATACCCTTGTTTACATGAAGTTTTGTTTAGCGATACCCTTGTTTTCATGCAGTTGTTTAGCGATACATTTGTTTACATGCCGTTTTGTTTAGCAATACCCTTGTTTACATGCCATTCTATTTAGCAATACCCTTGTTGACATGTTGTTTTTGTTGAATAGTTTAAGTTGACCCTCGTTGCATTGTTTGACTGCAATATTCTTTTTATTTTGTTTTTTATCCCATTTGCTTTTATTTGTTAGTACTCTTTTGTACTTTATTCTTTATTACCCAATTTTGTTTCTCTATTTTGGTGTGCTTCCTCAGTTTGGCCAAGTCTCGTAATATTCTGCTTATCAAAATGGGAATGAATGTTGCATTTATTGATAATAAAAACAGGTTGCATTTATTAGTAGTAAAGACAGGTTGCATTTACTGATAATAACAGGTTTCGTGCGTTTATTAATACGAACAGGTTGCTTTTATTAATAATAAAAATAAGTTGCGTTTATTAATAATAAAAACAGATTGCGTTTATTAATAATAAAGACATGTTGCGTTTATTGATGATAGAGACAGGTTGCATTTATTGCTAATATAAACTGGTTGCGTTTATTGATATTAAAAAAGGTTACATTTATTTATGATAAAGACAGGTTGCGTATATTGATATTAAAAACAGGTTACATTTATTTATGATAAAGACAGGTTGCGTTTATTGATATTAAAAACAGGTTACATTTATTTATGATAAAGACAGGTTGCGTTTATTGATATTAAAAACAGGTTACATTTATTTATGATAAAGACAGGTTGCGTTTATTGATATTAAAAACAGGTTACATTTATTTATGATAAAGACAGGTTGCGTTTATTGATATTAAAAACAGGTTACATTTATTTATGATAAAGACAGGTTGCGTTTATTGATATTAAAAACAGGTTACATTTATTTATGATAAAGACAGGTTGCGTTTATTGATATTAAAAACAGGTTACATTTATTTATGATAAAGACAGGTTGCGTTTATTGATATTAAAAAAGGTTACATTTATTTATGATAAAGACAGGTTGCGTTTATTGATTTTAAAAACAGGTTACATTTAATTATGATAAAGACAGGTTGCGTTTATTGATATTAAAAACAGGTTGCGTTGATAAGAACAAATTAAGTTGCATTTATTGATAGTGAAAACGTTTTGAATTTTTTTTTTATAATAATAACTGTTACAGGACTAACAATAGTAGCAATAGTAATAATAAATATCAAAATTTGAGTGAGTAAGGTCTCCAAAATAGATATTTCAAAATAACCCCCCCCCCCCGCCCCAATTCTATAAAAGCATCTGAACGTACTCGGCCACTTACTCTTTCATCTTCCTAAGTGTTGTAGCTTAGCTTGTAATAATAATAATAATAATAATAATAATAATAATAATAATAATAATAATAATAATAATGATAATAATAATAATAAGGGGAACATTGAGCTTATAGCATTTTGCTTTTCCAACTAGGATTGTAGCTTAGGTTGTAGTAATAAAAATAAAAATAATAACAATAATAATAATAATAATAATAGTTATATAATATAATATAATAATAATAATAATAATAATAATAATAATAATAATAATAATAATAATAATAATAATAATAATAATAATAATAAATAATAATGACATTGTCTTCTTACCGCGTAAGGCGATGCAGAAGATGCAGTTGCAAGGTAAAGTGGCGAGTTTAGATGGGGGACAAAACACCGATCTTGTTAGAGGAAGATATCGTTTTATAGGTCATTTCCTCCGGTACCGGTACGAGTTTGTTTCATCAGAGAGAGAGAGAGAGAGAGAGAGAGAGAGAGAGAGAGAGAGAGAGAGAGGTGAGGATATCTTTAATAAAAAGAGTGGTTAAGTTTATTTCTTTAGGAACTAGGAAAGCGTTGGATATATATGGTAATTTAAAAATTTGGGCAAGGAGAGAGAGAGAGAGAGGGGGGGGGTTAAGTTTGTCTTTAGTAACTAGGAATAAGTTGGATATATTTGGTAATTTAGAAATTTGGGCAAGAAAAAAGAGAGAGAGAGAGAGAGAGAGAGAGAGAGAGAGAGAGAGAGAGAGAGAGAGAGAGAGAGAGGAGAGAGAGAGAGAGAGAGAGAGAGAGAGAGGCGTTAAGTTTATGTCTTTAGTAACTAGGAATGCGTTGGATATATTTGGTAATTTAAAAATTTGGGCAAGGAGAGAGAGAGAGAGAGAGAGAGAGAGAGAGAGAGAGGAGAGAGAGAGAGAGAGAGGAGAGAGAGAGAGAGAGAGAGAGGGGGGGGGGGGAAAGAGGGGTTAAATTTGTCTTTAGTAGCTAGGAATATGTTGGATATATTTGGTAATTTAGAAATTTGAGAGAGAGAGAGAGAGAGAGAGAGAGAGAGAGAGAGAGAGAGAGAGAGGAGAGAGAGAGAGAGCGAGAGAGAGAGAGAATATCTTTAAGAAAAAGAAGGTTAAGATAATTTCTTTGTCTTCCTTTCCCCATATTCCCCACTTTCCTATTCTTCTTATTATTTTATCTTTGTTTGTATAAAAAATGACGACCTACTCATTTATCTTCTTTTTTTAATCTAATCTAGAATTAGATAAGGTTTATCCGCCAAATGTGTGTTTTGGAATTTGAGAGACGAAACTTAATATTGTCACTATTGTCACACATTAGTTTAAGTGCTAAACAAGAAAAAAAATATGAATAGATTGATCATATTAATCCTTATTGTAAGCGAACGTAGACACAGGTGAGGACTTCGCTTATCAATCCAATTAAAGGACAAGCCCTTTGCACATACACGTAAGGATATAGGCTTAAACCCAAAGGCACGATACACTGTATTGGCCTTTGTGTGTGTATTCGTGTAGTGAGGGGGGAAGGAATGAGAGTATATGTAATAACATTTGTACGATCGTACGCATGTATATACGTATACATCATCATCATCATCATCTCCTCCTACGACTATTGACGCAACACGCCTCTGGTTATATTTTGCAAGTCGTCTTTATCTTGAGCTTTTAATTCAATACTTCTCCATTTATCATCTCCTACTTCCCGATTCACATTCCTCAGCCATGTAGGCTTGGGTCCTCCAACTCTTCTAGTTCCTTGTGGAGCTCAGTTGAAAATTTGGTGAACTAATCTCTCTTGGGGAGTGCGAAGAGCATGCCCAAACCCATCTCCATCTACCCCTCATCATGACCTCATCTACATATGGCACTCGAGTAATCTCTCTTATAGTTTTATTTCTAATCATGTTCTGCCATTTAATTCCCAATATTTTTTTACACAAACACATTTACATAAAGGCTTTGTGATTTAGTCTTTCGCAAATATCATTAAAAATTATGTATATGAAATGTCATTCTGAGTTTTGCGTTATAAGCGTATCTATAGTTTTTTTTTTCTTTGAATAACAAATAAATTTGAGGCCCAGCAAACTCCATTGTTATTCTTGGTTTACCAACACACGCTGATTTCAAACCACAAATGAAAATGAATCTTCATGCAGGAAACTGTCATTTTGACAGCAGGAATAAGCGAATCTTCTCTGCCAGTTCTGTTTTTTTTCCCCGTAGTATTCCAACCCAAATGAAAGTCCTGATAGTTTAGACGTTCTGTCAAATAATTCTTCAGCACTTTAGTACACAATCTGACACCTCGTAGCACAATTAATATTCCTATAATAAATGAAGGGATGAAGATTATTTGACAACCTTTGATGTAAACCTGTACCAACCGTGTGTCACACGATCGTACATAGTTCATTTTGAGCTTGTATGTTCGCTCTCCCCTCGCACTAAAAAGAACCTGAAAATATGTCGCTATTCTCCTCAGTAACAGTGGCAATATTTGAACATGAAAATTTTTGTTGCTTTGAGATTTTGTATATAAAGGAGAGAGTTCTTTAATAAAACCTCTCAGTTGTTTCCAACCTGCCTTTGAGTCAC
Organism: Palaemon carinicauda; assembly: GCF_036898095.1. Taxonomy (NCBI): domain Eukaryota; kingdom Metazoa; phylum Arthropoda; class Malacostraca; order Decapoda; family Palaemonidae; genus Palaemon; species Palaemon carinicauda. The sequence goes on along the minus strand of NC_090750.1, from coordinate 60,949,779 downwards.
AACCTTTCTCTCGGCTCATCACAAAACATATTCGGGAATAAAACATCCTAAATGTTACGTCTATCACTTTGGTTTAAAGATTAAAGTTTAAAGTCTAAAGGTGTCTAGTTTCAGTTCTAGCTTGGTCAGAATAGATGCTCACCAGAACGTCAGCCTGGCCCAACCCCCTGCTTAAATGCCCAACCACAGCAGTGGCCTGCCCAGTAAACAGCTCAAACTCACGAGCCCGGGCGGGGATCGATCTGTTGCCATGTGAATACTAGGCGAATACGTTACTACTTGATCTTAATCTCTCTCTCTCTCTCTCTCTCTCTCTCTCTCTCTCTCTCTCGTGATTGCTCTGTGATTGAAGAGAAAAAAAGCTTTATGTATAAGGAAAAATAGAGGAAAGTTAAAAAAAGATATTCAACCCACACGAGTTAATGAATGTGAGGCTCTCTCTCTCTCTCTCTCTCTCTCTCTCTCTCTCTCTCTCTCTCTCTCTCAATAAAACAAATAAAGCTTTATGCTTAAGGAAAAATGGAGCAAAATTAAAAAAAATTAAATAAAAAACATAACATTCAACCCACACTGGGTTTAATAATAAATAAGATTAAGTCTCTCTCTCTCTCTCTCTCTCTCTCTCTCTCTCTCTCTCTCTCTCTCTCATAATTGCTCTCGGAATAAAGAAGCACAATTATCCCTCACCAGAAATATTACTGGTTGTATTGATTTTGTCATTAGAGTATGCAAGCCAGAACTCCAGAGGCAAGTACTTTTTTTTTGACATTTATATATGAATTTTTCCTTTTTTTATTTCTTATTTTACTAAGTTTTCCTTGTTTATCTTATAAAGGACAACAACCACTACAATAACAATAGCAAGTGTATTAGTAATAGAGTATTATTATACTACTTTTCTTTTTCTTTGAGCTTCAATATTTATATTTGAATTTTTCCTTTTTTTTACTAACAGTTTTTCTTGTTTATCTAATAAACGACAACAGCAACTATAATAACAACAATAGCTAGTGTATTAGTAATAGAGTATTATTATACTGCTTTTCAAATTCTAGAGGGAAGTACTTTTTTTTTTCTTTGAGCTTCATCATTTATATTTTATTACTAACAGTTTTCCTTGTTTATTTAATAAACAACAACAACAACTACTACAATAACAACAATAGCAAGTGTATTAGTAATAGAGTATTATTATAATACTTTTCAAATTCTAGAGGGAAGTACTTTTTTTTCTTTGAGCTTCAACATTTATATTTGATTTTTTTTACTAACGGTTTTTCCTTGTTTATTTAATAAACAACAACAACAACAACAACTACAATAACAACAATAGCAAGTGTATTAGTAATAGAGTATTATTAAAACTACTTTTCAAACTCTAGAGGGAAGTACTTTTTTTTGAGCTTCAATATTTATATTTGAATTTTTCCTTTTTTTTTTACCAACAGTTTTTCTTGTTTATCTAATAAACGACAACAGCAACTACAATAGCAACAATAGCTATTGTATTAGTAACAGAGTATTATTATACTACTTTTCAAATAATAGAGGGAAGTACTTTTTTTTTTCTTTGAGCTTCAACATTTATATTTGAATTTTTTTTTTACTAACAGTTTTCAGTGTTTATTTAATAGACAATAACAGCAACATCTACAATAACAACAATAGCAAGTGTATTAGTAATAGAGTATTATTATACTACTTTTCAAACTCTAGAGGGAAGTACTTTTTTTTTCTTTGAGCTTCAATATCTATATTTGAATTTTTCCTTTTTTTACGAACAGTTTTCCTTGTTTATCTAATAAATGACAACAGCAACGACCATAACAACAATAGCAAGTATATTAGTAATCTATATATTAATACGGTAGCGTGTGTGTTATTTATTTTGTCTCACGCTTTAAAAAAAAATGGAAATAATTTCACAGTATACTCTTACAAATTCATGCTTTAAGGAAAACGGAATTAATTTCATGGTATACTCTTACAAATTCACGCTTTAAAGAAAACGGAAGTAATTTCATGGTATACTCTTACAAATTCACACTAAACTTTGATTACTTAACCAAAGCATATCTTATATAGTTTTCCCCAATTTTGTCTCGAGCACCTGACTCTTTTTTTTTAAATAGTAGACAAAAAATTGAGTTCTACAATCAATTTCCAAAACCTAGATTATAAAATTTATCATGAAACATTTTATTTAAACATGAATAGGTTAGGAACAAGATAACTAGTATTGAAAATATCATTTCGTGTAATTTACACGGGCTCCGCTAGTAGAGTATTATTATACTTCTTTTCAAAATTAGGGTTATTTCTTTTAACATCTTTACAGCACAAATGTAATTAAAAACAAGGAGATAGAAAGTATGAATTACTTGTTTTTTTTTCTTTCGTTAATTAACACCATTTGCATTGAAATCCTCTGTATATGCCATAATTACACACTAATTACATCCTCTGTGTATGCCGTAATTACACCCTACGTAATTTTTAGAATATATAGTTTTTTCTACTGTTAGATATATTGCGCATGTTAGAGTACGCATTCACCACACTTGTTTAGAAGTTGTTGTTGTTGTTCTTCTTCTTATTGTTATGAATTTCTTCTTCTTCATCTTTTTCTTCTTCTTCTTTTTCTTCTTCTTCTTCATCTTTTTCTTCTTCATCTTTTTCTTCTTCATCTTTTTCTTCTTCTTCATCTTTTTCATCTTTTTCTTCTTCATCTTTTTCTTCTTCTTCTTCTTCATCTTTTTCTTCTTCTTTTTCTTCTTCTTCTTCATCTTTTTCTTCTTATTCTTTTTCCTCTTCCTTTTCTTCTTCCTTTTCTCCTTCATTTTCTTCTTCTTCTTCTTCTTCTTCTTCTTCTTCTTCTTCTTCTAGTAGACGAGTTTAGGGGACCCCTTCCGTTTATTTGATTCTAAATATTTCAATATTTTATTCACACCATTAGAGACATTCATTCTCTCTCTCTCTCTCTCTCTCTCTCTCTCTCTCTCTCTCTCTCTCTCTCTCTCCACCGCCCTAAAGGCAAACCATTCGCTGGAAATCCTTAAAAATGAGGTCAGTTCTTAATCTGCCATCTTGGAAAGTGGCTCGTTTCTTCTTTGTAATACCGAAATATCTCATCTTTTTTCATATTGCCGGGTTGAGATGATCCTTTTAAGCCTTTGCTATCTGTCTATTTTTTATAGTCAATTAATTTTTTCCCCTTTATGAAATGGCAAGTTATTTTTATCAATGACTTTCGATGATAGCTGGAATTAGTTCAATGACTCTATTGCATGTGTTTGGGAAATTATTTTTTTTTTCAGGATGAAAACGTCTTTTATTTATTGTTGGGTTTAAGAATCCAAAAATTCTTTTAGTAAATCCGTAAGAGCGTTTAAACATTATCTTCAATACTAGTGTACGCGACCCGTAAAAAAATGACGTCTAAATTTTTAGATAGATATGCAGACACGCACACTGATTCGATCCTTCCCACCCCCTCCCAATTTCTTAACTGCAACCCAATTGTTCGGCAATTTGTGGGAGTGAGTGGTTTCCGAATGTAACTCTCGGGGTGCATATCTTCACCACGGAATGACTAATCAGTTTTCCCCCATGTGCGTGACACGATATATATATATATATATATATATATGTAATATAATATATATATATAATATATATATATATATATATATATATGATATATATATATACATATATACATATATATATATGTAATATAATATATATATATATATATATATATATATATATTTATACATACAGTGCGTATGGGCCAGGTAGTGAGAAAAGTGAAGAAGAGCGAAATGAGTTCTGGAATGAATTAACTAGGTGTGTCGAAGGACTGGGTAGAAGGAATTATGTAGTTGTTATGGGTGACTTAAATGCTAGAGTGGGCACTGGAGAGGTAGAAGGTGTCATTGGGAAGTATGGCGTACAAGGTGAAAATGAGAGTAGTGAGAGACTGGTAGACATGTGTGTTGAACAAGAGATGGTAATAAGTGCTAGCTTCTTTAAAAAGAAAGATAGAAATAAGTATACATGGGTAAGAGTGGCAAATGGAAGAGTAGTAGAAAGGGCATTAATGGATTATGTGTTGATAACTAAAAGAATGTTTGGAAGATTGAAAGACGTGCACGTGTTTAGGGGTATGGCTAACGGTATGTCTGATCATTTTTTGGTGGAAGGAAAATTAGTTGTAGCAAAAAGAGTGGGGGAATAGAGTAGGTGGATGTAAAATGGAGGTAGTGAGGATTGAAGAGCTAATAAAACCGGGGGTAAAAAGTAAATATCAGGAAAGGTTGAAAATGGCATATGACGAGGTGAGAGTAAGAGAAACTGGTAATTTAGAGGAGGAGTGGAAGTTAGTAAAAGAAAATTTTGTTGGGATTGCAAGTGATGTATGTGGCAAGAAGGTTGTTGGAGGCAGCATGAGGAAGGGCAGTGAATGATGGAATGAAGGAGTGAAGGTAAAAGTGGAAGAGAAAAAGAGGGCTTTTGAAGAATGGCTGCAGAGTAATAGTATAGAGAAGTATGAAAAATATGGAGAGAAAAAGGTGGAAGTAAAGCGCAAGGTACGTGAAGCAAAGAGGGCAGCTGACCTGAGGTGGGGGTCAGGGATTGGGTCAGTCATATGAAGAGAATAAGAAGAAGTTTTGGAAAGAAGTGAAGAGAGTAAGGAAGGCTGGCGCAAGAATTGAAGAGACAGTGAAAGATGGAAATGGAAGTGTGTTAAAAGGAGAGGAGGCAAGGAAAAGGTGGGCGGAATATTTTGAAAGTTTGCTGAATGTTGAGGATAATAGGGAGGCAGATATAATTGCTGTTCCAGGTGTTGAGGTGCCAGTGATGGGAGATGAGAATGAGAGAGAGATTACAATAGATGAAGTGAGGAGAGCACTAGATGAAACGAGAGTAGGAAAAGCATCTGGTATGGATGGTGTGAAAGCTGAGATGTTGAAGGAAGGGGGTGTGACTGTACTTGAATGGTTGGTGAGATTGTTTAATATGTGTTTTGTGTTGTCAATGGTACCAGTAGATTGGGTTTGTGCATGTATTGTACCACTATATAAGGGTAAGGGAGATGTGCATGAGTGTTGTAATTCAAGAGGTATTAGTTTGTCGAGTGTAGTTGGAAAAGTGTATAGTAGAGTATTGATTGATAGGATTAAGGATAAAACAGAGAATGCAATCTTGGAAGTACAGGGTGGTTTTAGAAGAGGTAGGGGTTGTATGAATCAGATTTTTACAGTTAGGCAGATATGCGAGAAATATTTAGCAAAAGGTAAGGAGGTGTATGTTGCGTTTATGGATCTGGAGAAAGCATATGATAGAGTTGATAGGGAAGCAATGTGGAATGTGATGAGGTTATATGGAGTTGGTGGAAGGTTGTTGCAAGCAGTGAAAAGTTTCTACAAAGGTAGTAAAGCATGTGTTAGAATAGGAAATGAAGTGAGTGATTGGTTTCCGGTGAGAGTGGGGCTGAGACAGGGATGTGTGATGTAGCCGT
>NC_090750.1:60922986-60927986 GCF_036898095.1 Palaemon carinicauda | reverse complement strand
GTCAAGAGTGCAGTGGGTGGAGTTAGTGCCAGTGCTGTGACGAGTGCTAGTGTCAGTGCAGTGCCAAGTGCTAGTGTCAGTGCCAGTGTGGTGCGTGAGGATTCTTCTGTGCGAGCCAGTCGTCCTCCCAGTCCGGGACCTCTTGCAAGCTCCCATGCCCAGGGGAGAAGCAATGTCGAAGGGCATAAGGGTTCGGCAGGCCTTGTTAGGCGCACAGAAGTTTCCTCGGTGGTTGCGGGTGTGTCTTCCAAAGACCGTCACTCCCACCCGCAGACGATTGAGCCCGTCTTTTTCTCGTCCGCTGATCATCTGTCAGGGAAGAAACGTTGGTCTCAGGTCTCGAGACCACTTAAACGCAGAGTCCAGTCCGCGAGTGCTCAGCCAGGTTGCAGTCATTGGCTCAGCTCTGACTCGCCGCAGTCATCTGTCGACTGCACTCCGCCCAAGAGGAGTAAGGTTCTGCCACAACAGAGCTCGACTGTCGACCCTAAGTGGACTCTACTACAGTCCATGCAAGCACAGCTTTCGGACTTGATGCGTGAGTGTCGGGCTGAGAGTGTTGCGCCTCCGCCTCCGCCTACACTCCCTCCGCCTGCTCTCGCTCCGCCTGCGTTCGCTCCGCCTGTGCTCGCTCCGCCTGATCGCAGTACCACCTGCCAGGCGTACGATGTTGAGCCACATTCTGAGTTTGCTGTTCCCAGTGGTGTTCAGCCTCCGCCTTCGTTAAGGCAACCTTTGCTATGGGATCAGGAGGATTATACCTCTCTTCCTCCGCCTCCCCTTGCTGCTCCACCAGTGGTGCAACTCTCGGTTGAGGTACAACAACCTCTCCCGTCCATGAGTCAGTCTCCTCAGCTCTCGCTGCAGCGAGCTCAACCCTCCACCAGGCAGGCACCACTACACCTTGGCCTTGCGCCTCAGGAGCCTCAGCTTGCGAGACATTTACCTTGTTCTGCGCAGCCTCAACCTCATCATGCTCCGCTCAAACCACAGGAACAGGAACTTGTTACTCCGCTTCCTCCAACCGCTCAGCAAGCGCTATCCCTGGGTTCAACCACTCATGCTAGGAGTCAGCCTCCTCCACCCATGCGCCTTCCTTCTGCTTCGTCTGTTATTCAGCCTTTGCAGTCTGAGCCTCAGGTTTTCCCTCAACAGACACTTGAAGAGGAAACCACTAATATTGTTCCTTCTCGTTCTGACTCTGCAGTTCAGCATTCTTGTCCGATCTCTTCGCTACACTCTGGTGATGAGGCTTCGGATGATGAGGAGGCACACCTGGATCCCTCATCAGATGTGGATGAATCCAAGCTTTCTCCACAGTCTATTGATTTTCGTAAGGTCTTGGCTCTACTTAGGGAGGTTTACCCAGACCACTTTGTCTCTGCTATTCCCCGCTCTCCACCATCTGAGTTTTCGCTGGGCGTACAACAAGCTAAGTCCACCTATACTAAGCTAGTCCTAGCTAGATCCTCTAAGAGGGCTTTAAGGATCTTAGGGGAGTGGCTGCAGTCTAAGCAACACCTTGGCAAGACTTCCTTCATGTTCCCTCCAACGAAGCTCACTTCGAAAGCGAGCGTTTGGTATGCCACAGGGGAAGCACCAGGCTTGGGAGTTCCTGCCTCTGCCCAGGCTGACTTCTCAAGTCTGGTAGACTCGCCTCGGAGAACTGCTATGAGGCGATCTAAGGTTTGTTGGACCTTCTCAGACCTGGATCACTTACTGAAAGGAATGTTTAGAGCATTTGAAATGTTCAACTTTCTCGACTGGTGCCTTGGGGCCCTCAGCAAGAAGACCTCTCCTGCGGACAAAGATTCTGCCATGCTATTAATGTCCTGCATGGATAAGGCCATTAGAGATGGATCGGGTGAGCTTGCGTCGATGTTTGTATCAGGGGTTTTGAAGAAAAGGGAACAACTGTGTACCTTCCTTTCCGCCAGCATTACACCTTGCCAACGGTCACAACTCCTTTTTGCTCCGCTCTCGAAGTTCCTCTTCCCCGAAGAGCTGGTTAAGGACTTGTCTGCTGCCCTGATACAAAAAGATACACACGATCTTGTAGCCTCATCGGCTCGTAAGTCTAAGGTTGCTACCTCAGTCCCCAAGACTTATCGCTCCCCAGTGGCTGATACCCCTGCTACGAGGTTCATACCGCCCTTTCGTGGTAGAGCCCCCAGCCGAGGAAGCTCCCGTCCAGACTCTCACAGGAGCAAGTCTAGGAAAGGATCCAGGACATCAAAAGGAAAAAACTGACTCTCCGCATCTCCAGACAGCAGTAGGAGCCAGACTCAAGATCTTCTGGCGAGCCTGGGAGAAGAGAGGTGCAGACGCCCAGTCTGTCAGCTGGCTGAGGAACGGTTACAGGATTCCATTCTGCCTCAAACCACCTCTGACCACATCACCCATCAACCTCTCTCCCAACTACAAAGAAGAGGACAAGAGGCTAGCATTGCACCAGGAGGTGTCGCTACTTGTGCAGAAGAAGGCAGTGGTTATAGTCCGGGACCATCAATCCCCGGGCTTCTACAACCGTCTCTTTCTTGTGGCCAAGAAGACAGGAGGTTGGAGACCGGTGCTGGACGTCAGCTCTCTCAACGAGTATGTCACCAAGCAGACGTTCACGATGGAGACGACCAAGTCGGTCTTAGCAGCGGTCAGACAGGAGGACTGGATGGTCTCGTTGGACTTGAAAGATGCATACTTTCACGTTCCTATTCATCCAGACTCCCAACCTTTCCTGAGATTCGTTTTTGGAAAGGTTGTCTACCAGTTCCAAGCCCTGTGTTTTGGCCTAAGCACAGCTCCTATGGTCTTTACTCATCTGATGAGGAATTTAGCAAAATTCCTACACTTGTCGAACATCAGAGCCTCCCTCTACCTAGACGACTGGCTGTTGAGAGCCTCCACGAGTCGTCGTTGTCTGGAGAATCTCAATTGGACTTTAGACTTAATCAGAGACCTAGGTCTATTAGTCAATATAGAGAAGTCTCAACTCATTCCCTCCCAATCCATTGTGTACCTGGGAATGGAGATTCGGAGTCAGGATTTTCGGGCTTTTCCATCGGCCCCCAGGATAAGCCAGGCCCTAGAGTGCATCATGAGCATGCTGAAGAGGAGCAGTTGCTCAGTGAGACAGTGGATGAGTCTCACAGGGACCCTCTCATCACTGGCCCTGTTTGTCGAGCTAGGGAGACTCCACCTCCGCCCTCTTCAATTCCATCTTGCAGCTCATTGGGACAAGGGTTCGACTCTCGAAGCAGTCTCTATCCCTATCAACCAAGAGATGAAGACCACTCTCCTGTGGTGGAAGCACAACCTCCTTCTCAGGGAAGGTCTATCGTTGGCCATTCAGACCCCCAATCTTCATCTCTTCTCAGATGCATCGGACTCGGGCTGGGGTGCAACCTTGGACGGACGGGAATGCTCAGGAACGTGGAACGAGGAACAAGGATTACTCCACATCAACTGCAAGGAGCTGCTAGCAGTTCATCTAGCCCTGTTGAACTTCAAGTCCCTCCTGCTAGGCAAAGTGGTGGAGGTGAACTCAGACAATACCACAGCCTTGGCTTACATCTCCAAGCAAGGAGGGACCCATTCGAGGAGCCTATACGAGATCGCAAGGGACCTCCTCATTTGGTCAAGAGGTCTAAACCTCACTCTGGTCACGAGGTTCATTCAGGGCGACATGAACGTCTCAGCAGATCGCCTAAGCAGAAGGAATCAGGTCATTCCCACGGAATGGACCCTCCACAAGAGTGTGTGCAACAGACTTTGGACCTTGTGGGGTCAACCTACCATAGATCTGTTTGCCACCTCCATAACCAAGAGACTTCCGCTGTATTGTTCCCCTGTTCCAGACCCTGCAGCAGTTCATGTGGATGCTTTTCTACTGAACTGGTCCCATCTCGACCTGTACGCATTCCCACCGTTCAAGATAATAAACAAAGTTCTGCAGAAATTCGTCTCGCACGAAGGGACACGGCTGACGCTGGTTGCTCCCCTTTGGCCTGCAAGAGAATGGTTCACAGAGGTACTTCAATGGCTAGTCGACTTCCCCAGGACTCTACCTCTAAGAGTGGACCTTCTACGTCAACCTCACGTAGACAGGTTGCACCCAAACCTCCACGCTCTTCGGCTGACTGCCTTCAGACTGTCGAAAGATTCGCTAGAGCTAGAGGCTTTTCGAAGGAGGCAGCCAGTGCGATTGCCAGAGCAAGAAGGGTTTCCACTCGTAGAGTCTACCAGTCTAAGTGGGAAGTCTTCCGAAGCTGGTGTAGAGCCAATTCAATATCCTCTACCAATACCTCTGTGACCCAAATAGCTGACTTCCTTCTACATCTTAGGAATGAGAGATCCCTTTCAGCACCTACGATTAAAGGATATAGGAGTATGTTGGCTTCAGTTCTCCGCCACAGAGGTTTGGACCTGTCTTCCAACAAGGACCTTCAAGACATTCTTAAGTCTTTTGAGACGTCTAAAGAACGTCGTCTTTCCACTCCAGGCTGGAATCTAGACGTAGTCTTAAGGTTCCTTATGTCATCTAGGTTCGAACCTCTCCAGTCAGCTTCCTTCAAGGACCTTACCCTCAAGACTCTTTTTCTCGTTTGCCTTGCAACAGCTAAGAGAGTCAGTGAGGTTCATGCCTTCAGCAAGAACATTGGTTTCACAACCGAATCTGCAACATGTTCTTTTCAGCTTGGATTCCTAGCAAAGAACGAGCTTCCTTCACGTCCTTGGCCTAGATCGTTCGAAATACCTAGCCTCTCCAACATGGTAGGTAACGAACTAGAGAGAGTTCTTTGCCCTGTCAGAGCTCTCAAATATTATCTTAAGAGGTCTAAACCTATTCGAGGACAGTCAGAAGCCTTATGGTGTGCCATCAAGAAACCTTCGAGACCCATGTCCAAGAATGGGCTTTCGTATTATATAAGGCTTCTGATCAGAGAAGCACATTCTCACTTAAAGGAGGAAGACCTTGCATTGCTGAAGGTAAGGACCCACGA